>NW_012267355.1:3315247-3322188 GCF_000151885.1 Dipodomys ordii
TTCTTGCTTATGTGGTGCTGAGGAATCAAACCCAGGGCCTCATGCATGCAAGGCAAGCGCTCTACCACTGAGCCACCTTCCCAGCCCCTCTCCTTTTTCTTTTTTTACTTTGGCAGTTTGAGGATTGAACTCAAGGTCTACCACCTGAACTATGCCTCCAACTCTTTGATATTTTTCAAATAGGGTCTTGAATTTATGCTGATGCCAGTCTGGACCACGCTCCACCTATTTTGCTTTCAGAATAGTTGTGATAACAGGATGAGCCACCATGCCCAGCTTTTATTAGTTGAGGAGAAGTCCTTTAAACTTCATTCCTGGGCTGGACTTGAACTCAAACCTGCAAGAGGCTAGGATCATAGGTGTGAGCTGCTGTGCTTGACTACATAGCATTCTTACAATCTATAACTGTAAAAGGAAAAAGAAAATGTCCTTTTAATAATAACAACTAAACTTGAAGGACTAAGTTATATATTAAATACACTCAAAAACTTTAGTGGAAAAAAAAGCCAAAGAAAACTAGTCTGTAATTATAATGCAATCTACATTTAAAGTAAATATGCAGTCACATTTGCAGAAAAAATGGTTTATGCATGATGATGAATAATGACTAAAAATATTCAGATATAAGCTAGAATTTTATAAACCTAGCAAAGAACAGATCATCTAAAGTCCTATCATCTATGAATGTAATTTCCTTTATATTGAGCTTCTTGAACTTACCGGTTAAATCAATGCATATTTACAGACTACGTACTTTACTCTGTAAGGAGGACAGTTGGATACCATGAGACAACCTAGAATTAGGAGCCAAAGGCATAAAAGAGTTGCCCTTTTCCTTAAGCTTCTGAAACTTAGCAGTAACACCCAATGCAACTGGTCTTTGGAACAAAAATACCAGTGAAATGTCAAATTAGTAAAGAGTTCGTAAGATTTTTCTTTTAGGTAGCACTTAATAGCTTTTAAAGGGATTGCATAAAAACTTTCTAATTTGGTCTTCACAACATCCTTAAATAATCTTAAGAAAATAGTAGAATCAGCCTCAGCAAGGTTAAGACAACTTGTTCTCTAACAAAGCTACAGCTGAGTTGGTGAGTCAAGGCAGAGAGGAACGGCTTGTGCACACCTGCACTATCTCATCACAGGTACCTCCTCAAGGTGTAGTCATGGCATTTATTAATATCCACTTAAGGTGTTCAAATGCTAATGGAAAACTATTGGAATACAGAATAACCCACACTTAGGTGACTTCCACGCTGTTAATACAAAGAGCACAACACCAAAAGAGTCAAGCGTTTCCATCCCCCCAAGAAAGAACCTCCAATAAACAGAGCTGCATTGCACCACACGTGAGGAAGACTTAACCGAGGCAGAAGCACGTGGCGTTCTGAAATGTTAATGTGCAGTTTATTGATTTACTAAACCTCTACCACCAATAGATTTTGAAACTCTTAAAACAGTTGAGATGATGCAATTAATGAAGGGGGCTGGAAAAAAAAGAAAAGAGGTCCACAAAATACAAATAACTTGGCAAAAATGAGGCAAGAATAAATTTCTGTTATGTATAGTAAACACAGTGCAAGTTAAAACAAACTATGAGAAAGAAGCAGCCCAAGTTTGTCATCCACTCATACCCCCAAATGCCATCTACCGCCCTCATTCCATGCTGCCCCACAAACATCATCTCTTGCAGGTTCTGGGCTAGGTAGGCTTGCAGAACACAGAGGAGAAACATAAGGTGCAGGTAACATAGCTTAAAGTGACCCCCACGGCTCACTCACCTATGCAATTCCTCACCCTTAAGTATAGGAAGACCTTGTGACTGCTTTCTATCCAACAGAGAATATCAAAAGTAAAGGGAATTTGTAAGTATAATATAGGTCCCAAGTCAGTTGATTTTTAATCACTCAAGTGAGAATTTGTCCTTGGCAAGTCTGAGTTAAAGAAGGGACTGGAGCCTTCCCTGAGGCGAGAGGCTCTGCTGCTACAGAAAGTGTAAAACTACTATGACTTGTGTATCTCTAAGTCAATTATTTCTGCAAACAACCACATAAGCTTGCAAAATAACCCTGCATCTCAGATAAGTCTGTAGCCTAGACTGGGCCAGGGTGTAAATTGTGGGGTAGCACAAAAAGGAAAAAAAAAAAAAAAAGAGCAACTGCTTTCTTATAAGCCTCTAATGAAAACAGCATAAACCTGTGGCACAGTCTTATACCTTGCCTGTCTCCGAACGGCAGAGCGAGGAGACACAAGGTACCCTGGCCCACATAAGGATTTTCTGGGTTCAGATACACTGTAAACCAGCATGGTATTATCTCTCCTCTGCTACCTGCCAAATATTCATGAAGAATATAGCACTACTGAGAGAAGTTCCCTAAAACCTTTGTCAAACAACAGTAAAAGCCTGTATCTCCTGCAATGCAATTAACTTACATATTAACTTTTTGAGGGAAGGAGGTCCTGAGGCTTGAATTCAGGGGTAGGTGCTATCCCTGAGCTTTTGTGTTCAAGGCTAGCATTCTACCACTTCAGCTCCACTTCACCTGCTTGTTTGCATGCACGTGTGCGTGTGCGTGCGTGCGTGTGCGTGTGTGTGTGTGTGTGTGTGTGTGTATTAATTGGAGATGAGTCTCACAGACGTTCCTGCCCCATCTGGCTTCAAACTTCCATCCTCAGGCCTCAGCCTACTGAGTAGCTACAATTACAGGTGTGAGTCACCAGAACCCAGCTTTAACTCTTTTTAATGAGGAAAATGGGAGGATTAATTTCAAAAAGTAAACCCTGGAAAATGTTTCAAGCTATCACCAAAGTTGACTTTAGAAACTTTATATAAAGTACTATTACTCACTACAATAGTAAGGAAATCACATTTGATAGTAATAATATGTCACATATATAGTAACAACAAGGAAAAACTAGATGCCAATTTAAGCTAATTTGTATAAAACACTGGTTTCATTATTAAAGAGTTATTAAGGTTGGGGTTATGGATCAAGTGGTAAAGGCACTGAGTTCAAAAGCCAGTACCAAAAGAAGTTATTAAAATGCGTGCCTTTACAAAATGCTATGTAAGGAATGCAGGTTTTCATTTGTGATGCTGTCAAAAGTAAGATGGTTGTCATGGAGATGGGTATTCATATTTTTGTTTAATTAAAAAGTAAAACAAGACTTTCTTTCACAGAAAGGACTTTGTCTCAATAGTCTGATACGACCACCTGGGTAGACAATGAAGACTAAGCTTTGAGAAGTAGGCTGTAGAGTGGGTATTTCCATGAACAAGTCTTCATTGTGAAGGTCTTCATGAAAGTATCAAAGTCAAACTACAAATAGAAAATTCACAGCATTCAGTATTCTAAATTATTTAAATTTGCAAACTGAATAGCTTCACAGTGAGTATGTGGTTCGTCTATAGATAGTAGTAGAGTTTTATTAACTGCTAGCATTAACTTCTCCCCAGCAATACTAGGCAGGCCAATGAACATATGACCAAGGTAAAGTGCTAAATAAAACTTCTGATCCTCTTACATCTACCTCCAGAGTTCTAGGATTATAAACATGTAAATGTAGCTTTTAACAGGCTAAATGTATCATGTGTAAACACTCTATGAAGTACTTCATCAGACAATCTCAACAATTTGGAAGCCATCAAAAATCCACACTTGATTAAAAAAAAAATACAGTTCCAAAAGTCTGAGTGTAACAGAGCAAAATGATGCCAAGATGAATGAAGCAGACCTATTCCAATACACTGGAGGGGACATGTATACAGGGACACATTCCAGCGCCCTGGAGGGGACATGTATTCAGTGACATACTATCACCTTAGAAGTATAAATAAATAGGAATAGGAGGAAAAGCTTCAGGGAAGAATCAGCATCAAAGTTGAGCCTTAGAGAAGCAGGACTGACAAGGAATAGATGAGAAAGAAAGGCACTAGAGATCAGAACACTATGAGCAAAGTATGGCGTATCCCTCACAAATCACAAGTTAACTAACCATGGAGTGGTACACAGGAACTACTGTGGAACGTAACTGTGGTCTGAAAGGCAGATTATGGGTGAATGACAGAGTTCTTTATCATAACAGATTTATTTTGTAAGTCACAGTAAGGTACCATCAGTTCTAAAAGAGGGTAGCCTGATCAACTGACCATTTATACTTACACTGGGGCCTTGTGTTAATTCATTTTCCATCTGTAACAAATACCCTGAAAAGAAATCACCTTATAAAGACAAAAGGTTTGTTTTGACTCAGGGTTTTAGAAGTTTCAGTCTTGGGTGGAAAGTGCATGGCAAGGAAAAACTGCTTACTTACTGGAAAGCCAGGAAGCAGGAAAGAAACCCCACCCCTTATAGGTTTTACTGCTTCTCAACAGCACTATTCTTGGGACCATGCCTTTGCAACAGGGACCTTTTGGGGACAATGTAGATCTAGCTTCTGCCAGCTCTGTATTGTTTTTATTTGCATACAAATCAGCCTCTTCCAGGGTTTTGCCAGATGTTCCTATACTACTGATCTGGAGTTCCTCAGGTAGAAGCTGTGTGTGTGTGTGTGTGTGTGTGTGTGTGTGTGTGTAGTTCCTCAGGTAGAAGCTGTGTGTGTGTGTGTGTGTGTGTGTGTGTGTGTGTGTGTTGTTTTAAAAGGATACTACTACTGCTCTGGAGTTCCTCAGATGGGGGGGGTGCGCGTGCGTGCATGCGTGTGTGTGTTGTTATAAAAGGAAGAAATAAATGTATTTCAACAATGCTATCAGAGTGGAAGATGGAATCACTAGTTGCTTTTCAGTTTGCACAAATGTTTAGATTTGTTATACACTGCTTTTCTAAATTATGAATAAACACTTCACACCTAAATTGACTCCTACAAATCAGTTTTCATGTTATTTTTAAGCTGGTTGTTTAAAAAGCCTCATTTCCCACAGGAAACATTACAAAATAGTTAGGTTCTATCATGAACATCCAAGTCAGAGATCATAGTGCTAAACTTTTATGTTGAACTATAGTAATTGAGCTAACTCTGTCTTTCCATCTCTCTCTCTCTCCAACTCCCTGTGGTTTATTAATAATGGTAAAAATTGAATGGTATTATAGCCTTCTAGGACCTAAGAAAGTATTGAATATAAAACAAGTGATGGCTCAGTGAGAACTACTGAATGTTTGCTAATTATTTCTTTTAGTTTCTTTTCCTTCTTAGGTCTGAGAATGGAACTTGAACTCAGTATCTGCCACTCTTGCTCATTGGCTAGTGCTCTACCAACTGAGCCATGCTTCCAACCATGAATGATTATTAAATGTCATTCTTACTTAACTATTTCTTAAGTTCAAAATTCTCAGTAGCATCACTCTGATGGTTCTGCTTCTTCTACTATTTCCAATGTCTTTCTTAAGGTTCCTCACCCGAACCATCAAACCCACAAAGGATCTGAGTGACTTCCTTAATTACCCCAAAGCTAATGCAGAATCAGTATTTTCCAAGCTTCAGATGTAAAACGTTAATGGTTATGCCTAAACAGATATATGGGGGCCTATCATCAAGGAATGCCACTAGAGAAAGGCTGCTACACAAGCACTATTTTTGCTTGGTATCCATTAGTACAAATGAGGCATTTAAATGGTTTTATGATGGCTTTGAATAATGGTTTACAAATACAACTACAATGCAATAATGTTCCAATACGTTTGCTTTTTCTATATACCTATGCAGGCAGCAAGTTACAATTCTGACAAACTACCTTAGTCCCCCCAAAGTAGTTTGTAAATTTAACCACTTGAAAGGCAAACCACAACGGAAATTGTTAGGGAACACCCAAAAACAGTTTTGAAAAAAAATCTGTTTTTCATATATGACTATTTGAAAATATAGTAGCTTCCTGCATCTAAAAAAGATTACTGTCTGCTTACAAACGGTATAGGAATCAGGAACAATTTTCAAAAGGATTATGATATTCAAATCCTGTATGCAGGAACACTAACTACTTAAAATGTCAAATGCCTAATTTCTTTTTTGTTAGTGTGCTTTTTAAAGATTTCTTGCTCTATTTATGGCCATTTTTAGCATCTCTAAAAGCCTGTGTCATTTGGCTCAAAAAAGTCAGGGGCAATTTCTTCAATATGATAAAGAACATATTACTTTAAACTTTTTATAGCAAAAAAAGACTTTTAGTTACAAAGGTTTTCTTTTTATATTCAAATGATTATGGTCAAAGTACAGAAGCAACACATGGTAGATGGCAGAAAACTGATGGATAAATAAATAATCCAGTAAAGCTTCAGAAATACCACAGTGGTAACAAATCTCATTTCTGTTTTGTTCTTATTTTTATTTTCCACCATGCATAGAAAAAAAGATGGAAAAGAAAAACTACAGGTGCATTACATGGCATCATTTTAAATTATGAATTCACTTTCAATTCCAATTCCAAGTAAAGGAATGACTATTCTGAAATTTCTGACAGGAAGTATATTTTCAGAAAATAAAAAATTATATTCTCAATTTTATAGTCAATCTGCTTTTGCAGGAAAAATAAGCATACCACAGTATAAGCTTGTTTCACCCAGAATTTCCTAAGAAGAGCTACCTTAGAAATCACCTTCAAACTTTGTTTCAAAATAATGACTATTCTATTGGACAGCTCTACTTCCTCTGAAAGCCTGAAGGGCATTGGTGATGGTTAAGCTTAACAATCAAGCATTTTGTAGATGCTCACAATGTTTAATAACCATGCCTTCACATAATGAACGGAATCCATGTAAACAGTGGTTATGCGGTTTCTGAATGTTATAGTCTTGACTTTCTTTTACTTAACACTTTCAGTATTTTTCATGTTTTCTATAATTATATGTTACAATGTTCAGAATAGGCTTGAAGAATTCTTAGAAAAACATTTCATATATTTAACAGTTCAGGGGAACCATGGGTAATTTCTTCCTCACCTTTCACTACAT
>NW_012267355.1:3322658-3323208 GCF_000151885.1 Dipodomys ordii
TACATGGTTACCAAGTTTTGTCAAGCTAACTATTTCAGAATAGGCTTGAAAAATTCTTAGAAAAACATTTCATATATTTAACAGTTCAGGGGAACTATGGGTAATTTCTTCCTCACCTTTCACTACATGGTTACCAAGTTTTGTCAAGCTAACTATTTCTCTAATTTTAAGCAGGCTGCTTTTAAACGCATAATTTTTGTGAACTCCTCGGCCTCTTCTCTGAATATAGAGAATGTGTAGGGAAAACTGGGTCCTACCCTGGGACTCTTCCTGGAGCCCAAGTGCTTACAGTGAGAGACTTATCCCCATTCCCTTCAGACCAGTCCCAATTCCCCCACCTCTCCACTCTCCTGAAGGCCACACCCATCCCAGGACTCTACCCTCTCCCTATGTGCAATGCCAGCCTTAGAATTCTTCATTGCTCTCCTTCAGCCATTGCAGTCATTGCAACAAGCACCGGGTTCATCCATCTATCTCTACTGCTTTCATTATTCTTGACTGAAATAGCCACAAAGACAATCCATCCAACCATTTCCCTCCACATGAAGAC
>NW_012267355.1:3323753-3337270 GCF_000151885.1 Dipodomys ordii
AAAAAAAAGCCTTCCAATCTTACTTTCACAGCACAGCCTCCACCTTGCTCCTTTCTCATTGTCAGTACTCACCTGACAAAAATGCCAAATCTATTCAGTCCAATTCTCTGACAATTCTCTAACTTTTACCAAGTAGCTAAAGAAGGCTGGAGAAAACCCTGCAACTGTGTGGACTGTTTTCCCTTTAAATTCATGACCATCAACCCCGATGTGGCCTCCTCGGGGCTGCCAGGCAATCCCTCAGCTCCCCTGCAACGCAGAAGGCTCAACAGCTGACTGCAGTTGCCAGTCACGCCTCCTCCCTCCTAGTCTCTACAGGGCTACTCTTCATTCTTATCACTCTTCGGAGTGTGGTGTCTGTCATGTCAGCCAAGTACCATTCCCAGGAGCTGTTACTAGGGCCAATTATCCCTTCCAGAGGGAAATGCTTCTTCACAGGGCCTCTAACACAATGTGGCTCTGTTCTGTTCTCCTTACTCTACTCTACTTTGTTCCTCCTTGTTGCTGTCTCCTGTCCTCACCTCCCTCAGAGCTGTCCTCTGTCCTCTTCTCTCTTCCCACCCAATCTCATGGCTGTCAATATCATATGGGAGCTTATGACACCCAAATGTATCTTTCACCCCAACCCAGCCCTACACTGCCCTGCTCATTTCACCCCAGCTACACAGCCCAGCAGACTCCTGCCTCAGTGCATTTATAGATGATAGCGATCACTAGGAATGCTCTTCCTCTAACAGATCCATGCCCTGCTCTTTCCATTCAGGTCTGTTCAAATGTCACCGCATGCAGGGGACTTCTCGGGCCCTTCTGAGACACCACCTCCTACCCTGCTTCATAGCACTGCTCACCCACTGACATTACATTAATTATGTATTTGCATATTCACTTACTTCACTGGCTGTCACCCCCGTAATGATGTCAGTTCCATGAAGATAAAGTCCTTGCCTATGTTGTTAAGTGCCTGGTACAGAGTGGACACCACAGTATTTGTTGAACAATTTTAAGTTAGATTACAGTTATCTATTCTTTCTAGAAGGTAGGATTATGAGACATTTCAATAGCTAAATTATACAGTTCAACAATGAATTTTTTGTACAATCAGCCTGTATTACTTTGGTTATCTGATAAAAAGAACAAATAATACAAATGTTAAAAGCTACCATTAAAAGAAATCCAATTATATAACACACATTACATATATATGTATATATGTATATATAAAATAAAAATATCTACATTTTGGTCAGTAGGATCTAGACAAAGATAACGAATAGGTTTTGCCACTGGAAGCTAAATGTTGGCTGTTTGCTAGCTGTGACTAGCACTATTTTGGAAGTACCATATCAAGGGATATTTTCCAAGCAAATGGGAGAAATGGGAGTAATGCATTCATACAGTTGGAAACTTTATACCGTTAGTTTGGTCTTACGGTTAGCTGACCACTACCAAGAATTCCATTTTTGAATACTCATACACCTCCTTGAAATTTCCACATAAATATCTACTGAGAAATCCCAAAATTACAACCATTAAACAGAACTTCTGATCTGGAGTCAACTCTGAAAAACATTTCTCCCAGCCTTTTCTCTTTCAACAAAACTCCTTCTCGAAGTGGCTAGAGCACTTGCCTTGAGCTAAAGAGCTCAAGGACAGCGCTCAGGTCCAGAGTTCAAGCCCCACAACCGACAAAAAAAAAAAAAAAGACAAGAATGGTCAATGAAATAAAGAAGGTGATCTTTAAAAGAAAAAACAAAACCAGGGGCTAGGAAGGTGGCTCAGTGGTAGAATGCTTGCCTCACATTCATGAGGCCCTGGGTTCGATTCCTCAGCGCCACATAAGCAGAAAAGGCTGAAAGTGATGCTGTGGCTCAAGTGGTAGAGTGCTAGCCTTGAGCTGAAGAGCTGAGGGACAGCGCCCAGGCCCAGAGTTCAGGCCCCACGACTGGACCCCCCCCACCCTACCCCCCCCCAAAAAAATCCTTCAATTCAGCCAGGTGAAATCTCTAGAAAGCATTGTGCTTTTCCTTGTTCATTCAGCCCTGACCATGCACTCATACCATGAACAAATCTTGCTAGCTCTACTCAGAGACTTTGCCAACTTTATCCCTGTCTCCCTCTACTTACTAGATTAGATTATTACCTTAGATCAAACGACCATGGCTTCTTAGTCATGGTAATAACTTTCTACCTGCTCTGGTTGTATGTATAATCTTCCCCCAACTTTAGTAAAAAGGATTTTTAAAATATTGTCACTCCTTTATGATTTCCCACTGCAATGACTGGAAAATAAAATCCAAACTCTAAGCCCTGTGTGACTATTTCTGCCTGGCTTATTTCTCCAACTTTATCTCAACAATTCTGGCCTCTTTTCTGTGCCAAAGTTGCTTACAGTGCAAGAAGTTTATGCTGGCCTTTTAGACTAGAAATATTTTCTTTCATCAAACTCTCCTGTGACATCTAGATCTCAGCTTAAAGACTCCTTCAAATGTAAAGTAACAACTTACATACCTTCTTATTATCCTATTTTAGCTTTGCACAAATGACTGATCTTTGAATGGTTTATTTATTAATTTCATTCTCTATCTTTCCCCTATCATATAAGATTAAAACAGGAAGGATCTTGTCTATCTCAGACCCTGGCTAGAAACGTATACTTACTAATGTATTTGCTGGAAATAATTTTGCATGTTTTTTAAAAATGGGATATATTTTGATTTTAAAAAATCCTGTGTTGTATTCATTCATTATCTTTGTGACATAAAGAAATAAGAACAGAACTAAATAAATCTGTTACTTAGAACTCCAAGTAATTTGCCAAGATTGGTTAAAAGAAAAAACCAATTCTATTCTGATTCAAGGTTAATGTGTCAACTTTTTCTTCCAGGCAGAATTAGATACTCACTGTAAAACAATGGAACAGTTTGCCTTCAGAGAGCATGACAGAGGCAATAACCCTGACTCTCTGTATATAATAGGTGTGAAATGGTTGTACTTCACCTCACCTGGGAGAGAGAGAATCGGGAGATATTTCCTAATGAGGAACCATTTAAATTAAATCTGATCTGAAAGATTGAAAGGCTTGAGGTGGGGGAGGGGAGGAAGAAGGGGTGAGGCTGCATGAAATGTAACATGGTTTGGGACAGAGGAAACATGAGCAAAGCCTGGAAACTAGAGAACTCATACACACTTAGGGAACTGAAGAGCCAGAATTGAGAGCCTCAAGACTGACTTTATCCTCAGGAGAATAGGCAAGAACTAATTTAAAGCAAGATCATTTTATATGTCACATACTCTTCATCAGAGAAATATTACCTGAGCCACTGGGAAAAGTCTAGAGGGAGAGAGACAGGTCAACTTGGAGATTGTCAGTTATCCAAACAAGATATAATAGTGGCGACAAAGAAAAGTAAATACTGAGATGCTACTCTTAAGAAGTAAACAACTATGACTATAATACATAACAAATGAATACAAAAGGAGTCAAGCTTTCTAGAATATGAACCATCCATGCTGAACTTAGCCAATTGAGTAAGATTTCCAAGATGAAGAAAAGGCCTTCTAGGCTTTAGAAACACCTATAACAGAGGTGCTTCCTTGTACAAATAACATTAAGAAATTTAAAAGTCACCTAAATGTTTAAATCTTTACTTTTGGGCCGAACCTTGAATCTCTCCATTTATGACTGGTTTTAACATTAGAATTTTTATCACACTCTATTACAATCACCCTTCTCAACTATGAGCTATAAAAAAAAATCATAATACGACCTCTATTTGTCTTGGTTATCATTACAAAGAAAATTTTACTGAATAAAGTCATATGGAAAAATAAGAACACTCTGATTAAGACATACTATGCAAATTTCTAAGAAACTAAAGATAGTCAAATAAAGGAACACTTACAAATAACCTTATTACTCCTTCAAAAATATCCCAGGATAAAAGAAATTCCGATGAAACTAACTACATAATCAAATTCAGCAATTACGAGAATTTACACACCTACACACATACATACACAAACACACACACACACACACAAAACAACAGCACTGTGTCAGGCAATGACATGATAAAGAGTTAAGAGTAAGATGCACCTTCAAAAACTATATCATCTCAATGAGGGGGAAGGCTAGACATAAATTTATCTCAGCAAAAACTTTTATGAGATTTCTGCAACATAAGTGACTTTAAAAATAGTTCTAGTAGATAAGACTTTCTACTTGCATTTGATAATCTAAGAGAGATACCTATAGACATGGAGATCTAGATTTAGATGTTAACTATATAACATTCCAACTGTAATTAATACATTTTACATGTCCAATGCTTTACATTACACAGTGTCAGATTTAGAAAAATGACTGCTAATTTGAGTTATGATGAAAAACTTAACTACCAAATAGCAAAAAGGAATATCTCCCTCCAAGAAAAAAATAAATGAGAAACACAGAAAAACTATGAAGATAAAAGAGAATCTACTAAGAACTTCTTAAGGATCAAAGGGAAAACAATATCCTTGTTGGTATTTTAGACCTATAATTTAGGTTGTAGATTTACTGCCTCTCTCTGCCTTATAGTTGGAAGTAACACAGTGCAGCACTTACCTTACAACAATAAGCATGGCTATGAGGATTGAACAGATAGGATCTGCTATCATCAAACCAAAATTCTGCATCATGATAGCAGAAGCAATGACACCAATACTCCCAAGTGTATCTGCCAAGATGTGTAAAAATACACCTACGGGGAAAGCAGGACAGAAGTAAACATGGTATCTAACATCTGTGCAAATTGAAATGGCAGTATTTCCTAGAACTGTACTCAATTTCATATATAGAAAACGAGATATTGATTTGAAAAACCCCTAAGTATATCCACTGCTTAATAGTTACATAACAAGACAATAACAATTTCAGAACCTAAATAATCTTTTCATTTATCAATCAACAGGGCTTTGAATCTAAATGGTAAGTTATATTTGCATTCCTTCCTTCCTTCTTCCTTCTCTACTTCCTTTTTTCCCTCCCTCTCTTCTTCCCTCTTTCTCTCTCCCCCTTCTTGCCTCTGTTTCTTCTTTCATATTGTTGTTGAGATAGGATCTCATAATATAGTCCTACGGCCTCAGTGAGAATAGCTTGCTATGTAGCCCAGAATGACCTCAAATTTGCTATCCTCCTTTCTGAGCCTCCAGAATATTGATATTACAACATCTGGTATACTTGCTCTCAATAAATAGTAATATTATCAAATGAAGTACAGAAACAACTGTTTTTTGTTGTTGTTGTTTGTTGTTGTTTTTTTTGTTTTATTGTCGGTTGTGGGGCTTGAACTCTGAGCCTGGACGCTGTCCCTCAGCTCTTCAGCTCAAAGCTAGCATTCAACCACTTGAGCCACAATGCCACTTCTGGTCTTTTCTGCTTATGTGGTGCTGAGGAATCGAACCCCAGGCCTTATGTATGTATGTGAGGCAAGCACTCTACCACTGAGCCACCTTTCCAGCCCAGAATCAAACTGTTTTTTTACAATTATTGTAAACATTTGACTGAAAAAAGTACAAAAGTTAAATAAAATAATGTGTTTGGGGAAGTAATAGCATTCAACTAAAAAAAAAAAAAAAAAGCTCAAATTTGTAATTCCAAATACACAATACACATAGCACCCTCTGCTGGTGACTAAAATCATTACCATCTGGGACTAGAATTTCCTGAGGCCACTAAAGTTATTCTCCTAACAGCTTGTATAAAAGACAACAGAAGGCCATATTTAACTTCCTTTCCTATCACCTGTGATTTTCGAAAGTTTAAAAAAAATTAGAACTAAATTATAGCTTTGACATAGCTGCATCTAAAGTCATTATTTCAACTTAAACTGTTCTAAGACAATTCTGTAAATTTTATAAATGGAAAAATAGTGTCTAGAAGACAAAATAAACCTCTTCAGGAAAACCCAGAAGCACCTCTTCCGGTTTTTTGGTGGTTAATTGGAGATAAGAGTCTCATGGACTTTCCTGCGCAGTCTGGCTTTGAACTGTGATCCCCAGAACCCAGCCTCCTGAATAGCTAGGATTATAGGTGTGAGCCACCAGCACCCAGCTTGTACTTCACTTTTTAGCTCTAAACTTCCCCACAGAATAGGAACATATTGAATGTTATTGATGGGAGAAGAGTAATGATGCAAAAACATCAAATGTATTAGCTCAGTGTTACTAAAGCCATGGGCCTGGATATTTATATACTAAATATGAGGGAAAAACCAAGGGACAAAGGAATATTGGCTGACTTACCTAATAGGGCATATAGAGAATAATCACTAAGGAGGCAAACACTTTAAAATGTAGTTTAATTATGTAATTTTCTTAAACATTTAAGACAACTAAAACTTATAGAACTGGATCCATACAATTATAAAATACACAAATAGCTTGTCTTACCTTGTAAAATCTGTCTACTGGGTCCTGTTGTTTCTTTTACAGAAGGACCATCTGTAGAGAATTAAGTTAAATTATTTTAAAATGTATTCAACTCTTGATTCAATTTTTTTTGCCATTCATTCAGAGTCCTTTTCATTTAAATCTATCATGAAGGATGTGTGACTATGTGGCCACATCAGACCTACAAAATTATTTTTAAAGTTTAGTAAAATAATTAATAGAGGTAAGTTTAGTAACAGTAATTTTTAAATGTATTTTGGAAATTAATGAATTAAGAAACTCTTTAAGAAGCATGAGAAACTCAAAACAGAATGCAAACTTGCTAGTAAAATATGTTCTAATACTTCTGCAATTGGAAAAGTCCAAGAAGATTTGATTTACTACTGAAGTTGTAAGAGATCCAGGACAGGAACCAGGGTAACTTGAATACAGCGAACAAACAGTACTTTTATAATAGTTTCTATGTGGACAGGGAACATCTTCTACACAGATGAGAGAAAAACTCTTGTTACAACCTTGCCTTTATGAGAGAAAAGTGAAAAATGCCATCATTTCTATACTTAAATGCAGTGAAAGTTACTAGACCTCTTTACACTGAAGCAGAAAACATCATTAAACAAGCTAAAGATGAGCAACATTTTTGGTTAAGCAGGCGTGGGGAACTTGCAGGCCATCTAAGGCCCTTTGAAATCATGACAGGAGGGATACTGTGTTTCTCACTGGCTATGCGTAGTCCATCTGCCTTTACTGATAATTGGTTATGGTTCATAATGATGTTATACATATATCCAAATGGCCTCTGGCAAGAAAAAGGTTCCCCACCCAAGAAGGGATTATCAGGACAGACAAGGTTTTTGATAAGGACTAAGAATGCCTGCCTGTAGTCAATAGTTTTTCACTGACAGTACCAAAGAGCTGTCCAGTACAATCTCATCACTGCAGCACTGACAGAGCATGTACCTGGGTTCTGGAACATTATAAAAGAACTAGAAAAAAACATAAGACTGTACCATGCACTGGCATCAAAAGACAGCAACAAGTACAACTATTGTAAAAATTCAGTTCTCTATCAAGGCACACATTGCTGTCTACAGCTAGATCTAGATAAACTTCTTGACATCAGTATTTTGAAAGTGCTAGTCTATTATACTGGAAGTTATATAAAACAACCTAATTCGGGCTGGGAAGGTGGCTCAGTGGTAGAGCACTTGCCTTGCATGCATGAGGCCCTGGGTTCGATTTCTCAGCACCACATAAACAAAAAGAAAAGAGCTGGAAGTGGCACAGTGGCTCAAGTGGTAAAGCGCTAGCCTTGAGCTGAAGAGCGGAGGGACAGCACCCAGGCCCAAATGGTTCAGGCCCCACGACTGGACCCAAAAAAAAAAAAAAAAAAACAACCTAATTCCCAAGTTTGCAAATCTAATCATCTTCTTAGTTACATATCTTATCTTTGGATTGGCAAAGTCACTTCTTTCTTTCTCTCAGGTACACAGCTAACCAGAAGTCCCTAGACACCTCCAGTCAAGTGCCAGAGTGTGGCAGAGCTGTGGACCAAGGTGTACATGAGCTGTAAGCCACTCCAAGGCTCCCAAGAATGTACAGCTTGGAGATCTACAGAGAAGGCTGTGTGAAACCAAGTGTGGGAATTCCATAGATGGGAAAGAGCCCAGATTCCCAGTTGCCATGAGGAACAGGTCCCACATTCTACTAAGAGCAATTAATACATCTTTCTGCTTACATTATTGAATTTGAGTGGCTTTATTTTATTTATTCATTCATTTTTGAAGACAGCTTTACTCACAGTGTAGCATTCCAATAAATATAGAGTTCATAGTATTTCCCAGTGAGACTATCTGTCTCTTCTGGATGAAAGGAAATCATGGCTCTATTACAGAGTCCCATGGTGCACTTACAGAAAACTGAAGGCAAAACCGCTAACAGCACAAATTTTAAGGACTGCATCCACATGTTCAGACCCTAAATTTTCAAGTACTATGGTTTCTTTGTGCCCTAGTAATGAGAACAATAGCTTTATCTACCTCATTAGTTCATGAGGAAATTTTTTAAGTTAACACATGTAAAATACTTAGAATATTCCTGGCAACATATTGCACATTCAAAACAACTAGTAGGGAGGGAGGAAAAAACAAACACCTACTAATGATCAATATTGCTTATTAGAATGGTGACTACTGGAATAGTTTCAGGCTATTATGAATGTTTATTTTTCAACAAATACATATAAAATGATATTTGCTCCCAGTCTACATGTGTGTATGTGTGTGTGCACGCGCGTGCGTAGTATTTGTGCTAAAAGTTAAACAGAGACTGGCTTTTCTAGTGATTTTTTTTTAAAAAGCAAAACAAAAACTTCCCTGTCTATATTTCTACCAAGTAATTCTAAAAATCAAAATCAAATATAAATCCTTTTTAAACTATAGGCTGAGCATCCCTTATCTAGAATTCAAGTTGCTGAAAAATCTGAGACTATTTCATATTCAAAGTTCAGCTTTTGAAGCATTTCAGAGTTTGCATTCAGGATGCTCAACTGGGAAAGCCTATACAAATACTCAAAAAAAAAAATCAGAAGGCATTCAGTGCACACTCATCCTGGGTTTGCTTAGTTAAGGGTTGAAAATGATCACAGCAAGATAGTAAAACAAGCACATAAAGGGTATATACACAGTAATAAACACAACGCTTAATGAATTGATCTATATGCCAGGACTAGGCTAGAATCTTGTTAAAACAAAGATCAATAAGACATAGTTCTTGTTTTCAAGAAACGTGTAGTCTTTTTAAGGAGAAAGACAATGCAAACTAATTTCACTAATTTATGGCTTCTTTGTCCTTTCAACTTCAATTCTGTCTATGTTGAATGTCATCAACAATGAGTTGAAATTCCCTTGAGGCTGGTTCTAGAGTTATATAATCATGCTATGTTGCACATTTTGCAAGCATTCCACTAAATCCAAGAACTGTTCAGAGTTTGGTTAAGGAGTAAAGTATTCCACACATAAAAGGGACCCAAATTCTAGTTCATCAAATTCAAAAGCAGAATTTTCTAAAACCGACTGGCCTGAGAATACCTAAGGAATAGACTGATTCTTCTGTCTTTTAGCTATACACAATCTTACTACCTTGCACAGCTCAAGAAGTACAAAAAAAAGCCCAGGGCAACATAAAAGGCACCACTTGAAATGATGATAGTCAGCAAATCCTTTCATAGGCAATGTAATTTCTAATTCTTAGCTTTCAATGCAATGTAGGCATTAGTTACTAGAAGTCTCAATTAATCAATCTCCTTAAAAAGTTTGATGATAGATCACTAAACTTGTGGAATATAATGTTGAAGGTATTCAAAGAATTGACTGAAACTGCTGGAACAGTAGAAAGCTCTACTTATAGTTTCTTAGTATTTTATTTATAATAGTGAAAAACTGATGTCAAAATCTGTTTTTTAGGCCAATGAGTATTATTTATTTATAAAATATTTTTTAAAAATCTAATTATTATACATATACCTATATATATATATATATATATATTTCAAATTAAATGTTGTCTTTTATGGCTAATATCCATATATAAAAATCTGAGACAGAATTATTTTGACAGACTTTGTAGTTCAGCTAATTACAAATATACTCTATTATTATAAAACTCTGCAATAAACTAAGAGTTAAAGGAGAAACAGGATGGAGGATCTTTAATTGCTTCTATGGCTTTGAATAGGTGATAGTGGCTCTCAAATCACTAAGGCAGAGTCCACACAATGATGTAGAACTTTCATTCTAACGTATCATATATGGTATACCAAAAAGAAGATTCTTTTTTTTGGGGGGGGGTCCGGTTGTGGGGCCTGAACTCTGGGCCTGGGCGCTGTCCCTCAGCTCTTCAGCTCAAGGCTAGCACTCTACCACTTGAGCCACAGCGCCACTTCAGGCTTTTTTCTTTTTGCTTATGTGGTGCTGGGGAATCGAACCCAGGGCCTCAAGCATGCAAGGCAAGCGCTCTACTACTGAGCCACCTTCCCAGCCCCCAAAAAGAAGATTCTTTAAAAATGCACAAACAACCTTTTTTTCTTTGTGCCAGTCCTAGGGCTTTGACTCAGGGTCTCAGCACTGTCCCTGAACCTCTGTGCTCAGAGCTAGCACTCTATCACTTGAGTCACAGCACCACTTCCAGCTTTTTCTGGGTAGTTTATTGGAGATAAGAGTCTGATGGACTTTTCTGCCCAGGATGACTTTCAACCATGATTCCCAGATCTCAGCTTTCTGAGTAGCTAGGATTATAGGTATGAGCCACTGGCACCCGGCTTTGCATGAAGAATTTTTTAAAGTTGTTTTCTCTTTTGTTTTGTCACCACAGTGCAAAGTTTAACACATTCACCATCTTGGATATACAATTTTTTTTTAAGAAATCAATGTAAGAATGTGTAAGAGAAATGTAATTTTCAGAGTTAATCTGGAATGATGCATGAGTGAAAAGTTGGAAAAGCAAGCTTTCAACGCATACTAGTGCAATTATTATGAACGAGCAAATTTTAGAGACTAAAACAGGAAATGAGCAAACACAGACCAACAGAATTACAAGCAAACTACATAGCTACAAAGCTAATCAAACAAACAAAAGGAAAACAAAATTACCTGATTAAAAAATGGCCAAAGGAACTGAACAGACATTTCTCCAAAGAGGACATACAAATGGCCAAATAGGTATATGAAAAGGTGTTCAACATCACTAATCCCCAGGGAAATTCAAATCAAAACCTCAATGAGGTATCATCTCACACCTGGCAGGATGGCTAGTATCAAAAAAAAAAAAACAAGACAAGTATTGACAAGCATGTGGAGAAAAGGAGGAATCCTTGTACTACACACTGCAAGCAGGAATGTTAACTGATTCAGACACTATGGAAAACAGTATGGACATGCCTCAAAAAAATTAAAATCTGCCACACCATCAGCAATCTCATTCCTGGGTAAGATGCAAAGGAACTGTAATCAGGATCTGTAAGAGATACCTGTACTTCCTTGTTTAATGCAGCATTGTTTACCATAACTGAGACATGCAGGCAACCTACATGTACCCCAAAAGATGAATGGACAAAAATTTTAAAAAGGTGGTATCTACATACAGCTGAGTATTATTTAGCCTTAGAAAAAGAAATCCTGCCATTTGTGACAACATGGATAAACGAGAAGGACATGTTAAATCATGAATAAACTAGACACACAGAACAATAAACAGTACATAATATCATTTTTATGAAGAATCTATGTCAAATCGCACAGAAACTGACAGTAGAAGAGCGTTTGCCATGGGCTGGAGGGAGGTGGAGATAAGGAAGGACTGGCACAGGGGACAAAGCTGCTTGAAAGGCGACAACACAGAACCTCTCCTCATATGCAAAGTGTTTGGCAGCACTCACCGTGAGAATGGAAGTGACCATGACCATGAGTATGGTCATGGCTGTGTGCAGCACCGTGCTTCATCTCATGACTATGGCAATGATCTCCATGGCCTTGGGCCGGGTCGAGAGCACCGTTAAAGAGGGAATGACTGTGCCCATGGCCTAGGAAACAAAGAGCATCAGAAGACAAAGTACGTAAAAATGCATGGATGATTACAATAAGATGCTCTATATCTCTATATCAATGCAATGAAAATTTACTGGGAGAAAGTGTTACAGATTTCTTCAAACCATTCTGCGTTCCTATTATGGAGTACAAGAATAAGTTCTATATTGGAGGATCAAATTAGTATTACATTATGTAAAAAGATGGTGACTATAGAAATTACCTTCCAGAATGGTGAAAAGGAGACCTTGGTCAACAAACTATTGTTCAAAACAAAAATATAGCAGAAACAACTAAAAACTAATCATTTCAGAAACTCTGGCAACTAATAATACCACAAAATAAATGGAACTACTGAACCTTGTTTAGGCAACAGTCTCAGGCAAGAGGACGGGAAGGGAACAGGGGAAGGAAGAGGAAGAGAAAGGAGGGAAGGGGTAGAGAGGAGGAAGGGAGGGAAAGGTATTTGAATTGGGAGCTAGTGGTTCATGCTTGTAATTCTAGCTACTCAGGAGGGTGAGATTTGAGAACTGCAGTTCAAAGAGTCTGGGAAGGGAAGTCCTTGAGACTTTATCTCCAATTAACCAGCAAAGAGAAGGCCATGAGTTCATGCCCCAATACTGACACAAAGAAACAATGGCTGGAAAATACTCCAATTTGACTCACATCTCAAAGCACTATAGTCAAACCCTAGAAAGTCAAACACAAAGAAAAAAACACAGCAACAGAAAGATAACAGTACAAAGAAACTAAAATAAGATTCTACTAAAAGAACCCATAGAAGCTAGAAAGCAATGGAAGTTTACTAAAATTTTGGAGAGGGGGAGAAAAAAACTCAATTATGAATTTTATATTCTATTACATACTTTCCTTTAAAATAAAGGAGATTAAAACATTCCAGATGAACAAAAACCTGTCCCTTGAAAATAATAGTCAGTCTTTCATAGTGAAATGAAAGGATACTACATAGTACCTCAAACCCATAACAAACAAAGAAGCAATGGCAAATAAAACTACAATGATAGGAAGGAGAAGTTAGATATATTTACATAATTTTATTTGTAACTCTTCTTCTAGTATCTGCTTTAAAAGGCAGTTGCATAAATCAGTAATTGCTAACTGTGTTAATGGGTCTGTAAAATAAGTATGTATTTTGATATAATAAAGAGCAAGGAGACATACATATATTGGGGCAAAGTTATTCTGAATTAATTTTAGTGAATAATAAATTAACTTTGTTATCCTCAGAAGAGCCAAGAAAACAAAGAGCCAATTAATAAATGGTAACGGAAAATCTGCTTATTCATGGTGTGTAAAAAAAGTTAAGGCTTAGCTTGCCCATTAAGAATGAACTATAAGGGGCTGGGAAGGTGGCTCAATGGTAGAGCACTTGCCTTGCATGCATGAGGCCCTGGGTTCGATTCCTCAGCACCACATAAGCAGAAAGAAAAAAGCCAGAAGTGGCGCTGTGGCAAGTGGTAGAGTGCTAGCCTTGAGCTGAAG
>NW_012267355.1:3337635-3369859 GCF_000151885.1 Dipodomys ordii
AAAAAATTTAAAAGATTGCGTTTATGTCCTGGAAATAACAAACGCCTTAAAAAAGCATAAAATATATTTTAAAAAACTTTTAAGACAAAACTACACTATTTTCAAAGAACAAACCCTTAAATATTTAGACAAGCTATATAATAGCAAAAGATTTGCAACATATAAAACACAAAGCACGAGAGTTGTAAAAATACTTATATAATAAATGGATTGAAAAGACAATAGACCCTAGCAAAAAACATCGTAGAAAATTCTAGAAGACTAGCCTGAAAGAACATGCCAGAAAGATATTTAACTTCACTGATGATTAGAGAAATTTGAAATAAAATTAGAAAACATTTTTATCCAATTATCAGCAAAACTGTATTAAATTTGCAATGTTAAATATTGACATGGGTGGAGAATTAGTAAATTCACTTCTTGGAGTATATGTGAATTATAGACATTTCAGTAGGCAGTTTGCAAATGCCCATTAAAAAGAAAATGTTTACAAAAATACTATATTTGACCAATTTTGCTTAGATATTTCAGGGTAGCATAAGGTACTCAAAGAACTTTCTGCAATAAGGAAAAGCTCTCTATCTGCACCGTCCACACAGTAGTGTCCTGTGGTTATTGAACACTTAAATGTCACAAGTAAAATAATTTGTGACTTAAATGTCACAAATGTAAGTGAGGAGGTAAAGTTTTTATTTTCATTTCAATTAACTAGAATGTAAATATAAATAGTTCCATGTGATTAACAGGTACAATAAGCATATATATGGAAAAACACTTGTATTATGTTCACAGGCATACTTATATGGATTTAGTGACCTGAATCCATCCATTTTTAACCATGGTTAAAAATATCGAAGTGAACCACACCAGGAAGTTTTATATACCTCTTACCCAGACAAAATGGAATAACTATACACAAAATAGCAGGATCTCAACAACACACTATATGGTATAGCTGTCTCACACTAAATTTTTAGTGACTACATTTGTTCTGTATTTCCTGAATACTTGGTTTTGTAGGAATGGTATCTCTTCTGGAGAGAAAAGCTGCAGATACCTGGAGGGATCCACAGCAAAATCACCATTGTACAGAGGCAAGACTGGGGTCTTAGAAACTTCGAAAGTCTTTTAACACACTGCATTTGTTATTAAAAATCAATATATGGTTAAACTTTCACAGTGATCAATTTCTCTAAAGCAAGTAATCAGGACAGGAGAAGAATGAAAAGGAAGAGAGAAAGGGTTCTACCCATCATACCTGAGCCATGAGAATGTCCGTGACCTCCATGCTTAAAAACAAATATTCCTATGAGATTTACCACGAACCCAAGAATTGAAACAAGCAGCAGTCTCTCGTGGTGAACATCTGGAGGAGCTAAGGCTCTCTGGCAAATACATAAAACAACAGATACAACAGCATCAATATAATCTGTGATGGATCAACTGATAAAAACATAAGGCAATATTACAAACTTTAATCATTTCAGATTTAAATGTATTCAAAGATAACTGACAAAAGATTTGGAGAAATAAAACTAGTGCTCACAGACTTTAGAAAAAGTAACAGTTGTAGTTCTTAGAGAAATAAATAAGTATTTACAAGTGTGACTATTTGGCTATAAACTTGTTCCACTTTGCTATCATCAAATGTTGCCCTTTGTAAATGCACTAAATCTTAACATTTTGTTTATTATTAAAATCAACACTAAATATTAAATATTAAAGGTCTGCTAGAAAAGCTCTCAAGATCTATGTGAGCTGAGAAGTTCCCCCCTGACCTCAGTACCCAGGTTAGATCTTTATTTCTATGGTGTTGAAGACAGTCATTTCACACTTTCCACTGCAGGAAGTTTCACATCTATTTTAATTTTTCAATGGTTTGTAAGCTCCTGTGGTACACACATAATACTTTGTCTTATCCAAGACTGTCCTCAACAAATAACAGTAGTTGAAAAGAGCTCTATTTCATGCCTTCAGTGAATAAACATTTTCATTAGAGAATTTGCTGACTCTAATCACTATCTACTATACCTCCACTCCTTCTGAGAAAATGAAAAAAGCAGTGAAGATCAGAAATAGGCCATTGACAAAGCCAGCCAAGACTTCCGCTCTCACATACCTAGAGAAGCAAAGAGAAACAAATGAACCATTTCTTTAAAGTAAAATCATGCATTTATCTATTTTAGACATTCTAAACCATATCAAATAGTTATAAGTGCCAGCAAAGTCCTCACATTCATAAAAGAGTCCATTTTCTTTTACATACACTGAGGGAATTAGTGAGAATGAATTATGGATTATGTTTAATAGCAGAACAGCACAAAACACCAGATGTCTACAAGCCAATCAAAAGACCTTCTTAGAGTAAGTAGGTTTAGAAAGACCATTCAGAGAAAGGTAAATCTCAAGGTGCCACTGGAGAAACAGGAACAGGATGAGTGGGCAAAGGAAGAAGAATCCAAAGATAAAATAATGGAAGAAATGGGCTAGAAATAGAGACTTTCAGAACTTACTTACTTACTGCTTTCCCAAGAACTCCTTAAGTGTTCTGCTCTGTACCTTTCAGCTTTTAAATCTTCAGAAAGGAGAGCTTTACTCTCAAGTAAAAGTAACCTGAATTATCTCAGGGACAACTTGAGATTTATAGTATTTTCATTAATTCTCAAAGATTAATAAATTTAGCAAAAATCGTAAATTATCTACAGAATTAATTTTAGCTTTACATAATTCTTATTGAACTCTTTTTTAAAATACCTCGTCTTTTCCCGTGAGCTCCTGAACCTTTCTGCTTCCTACCTGTGTGAGGTATTGAAGAAAGACTTGATTTTCCCACAAGGTATATTGGCTTAAAGTCAGAGAAACAACTTTAGCTTAATATTTATATGTTCAAACTTTACCCAAAGTGTGCTAGCATCACTTAATCACTCTTGTCCTAAACATGAGCATCAAAACTGATTTTACAGGCCAGGTGTGGTGGTTCATACCTATAATCTTGTAATCAACACCTGTAACCCCAGCACTTGGGAGGTCAAAACAGGAAGATTACTAGTTCAAGACTAGCATGGGCAGGGATGGGGGGAGGTTTTGCTAGTTTTCTAGGTCAACTTCTAAATAATGTAATTTTTATTGTAAATGGGGGTGGGAGGGAGGACTTGAACTCAGAGCCTGAACACTGTCCCTGGGCTTTTGCGCTCAAAACTAGCACTCTACCACTTGAGCGCAGCTCCACTGAGGGCTTTTTTGGTGGTTAATTAGAGATAAAACTCTCAAAGACTTTCCTGCCCCAGCTGGCTTCACACCTTGATCTTTAGATCTCAACCTCTTGAGTAGAATCATAGGAATGACTCACTGGCTCCTGGCTGTAAAAATGTTTCTAAAAGTGAAATGAACAACTAATTTTTTTTGAGAGAGATCGCCCTGTGTAAAGATATTCTTAGGCTGGACTTGAACTCCCTATAGGGCTCACGCCTCAGTCACTAGAGTGCTGGGACCACAGGTGTGTATGCTGGTGAGAACAAACTGTTCTTTATTTTTTTGTTATTATCATACAGGTGATGTACAGAGAGGTTACCATCATATAAGGCAGGTAATGAGTACATTTTTTTTTGGGGGGGGGGGAGTCTGGTCGTGGTCCTGAACTCTGGGCCTGGGCACTGTCCCTCCGCTCTTCAGCTCAAGGCTAGCAATCTACCACTTGAGCCACAGTGCCACTTTCGGCTTTTTTCTTTTTGCTTATGTGGTGCTGAGGAATCGAACCCAGGGCCTCATGCATGCAAGGCAAGCGCTCTACCACTGAGCCACCTTCCCAGCCCCATAAGTACATTTCTTTTTGGACAATGTCACCCCTTCCCTCACTGTCTCCCAGTTTATTCCTCCTGTCTTGACCCACAAGTTGTCTGGTTAATTTTCAATAGAACATACTTTTTAAATGGATCCTATTTGTTTTGTTAATCCTTTTAAGTACATTTCAACATAATCTGTATTTCTCTACTCAGAAATAATTAATAGGTTACTGCAAAGCATATTGTTTTTCTACAGAAAAGTGCATTTAGGTTCAAATAATTTGTAGATTTCTACAACTTTCACTTATGAGGAATTTAGTTAATAACAGGATTTACTATTCAAAAAAAAAGCCCCCACGTTTTCTATTAGTCTACCCCTAGTCTTGTAGCTAGTGCTGAATTGAAAGCCTTCAGACCTTAAGATCACTAACTTTCAAGATCAAAGGCAAAATTTTTTTTGCTAACTTTTTGTTTCTAGTTCCTAGATTAGTAGTGCACTCTCCATAAATTCTGATAAATTCTTAGACTCCTGGCTTTATTAAATTAATACATTTGTCATACTTGATTGTAGACTTAAAATGACAAGCTTTTGAAAACTAGACATGATTGCAAAGTCTTGAACAGAGCAACTATTAGAACTAAGCCATATTCATTTGCAAAAAGTGTTATAGCCTAATTATGGCTGATGTTTAAATTCTTCCTCCAGGTTCAAAATAAGACATGTATGTACACATACATGTATGAGCATCTATACATGCACCTAACTACCTACTATATGGATTTGCTTTTCAAAAGTTACAAGTGTGACAAAACAGAAATAACTTTGTGTAACTAGCAGTCTTGGCCTGTTCTCCAAGCCCCCTGCTGTTTCTTCTACTGCAGTTGCTCTTCTATTATGAGCATCTTGAACTGGAGCTTATACCTATGCTCAGCCCATTTAGTATTGCACATGTGTGCATGGGTACACATGTGGACATGTATATACATGTGTGTGTGTGTGTGTGTGTGCGCGCGCATGGGGGGGGTGATGCACACACTCGAACAGGGGTCTAAACTCGGGGCCTGGACATTTTCCTTAGCTTTTTTACTTCAAGCTGTGGGAATTGATAGGCATACTGGATCTTCTATTTTATACTACAAGACAGTAAAATAGGTTCTTTTGTCTAACTTTTTATTTTACAAATTACCATATCCCTTTGGGTAACCAGAACGGGGAATTGACACAGAATTTCACTTCTCTCTTTTAGACTTTGTCACAATGGAAGCTGTTACAGGATTTTTGCAGAACTCTTTTCCTATCAAACTACAAGTTTCTTCAAGGCAGGAATCTTGTGTGTTTGTGTTTGTGTGTGGGTGTGTGTATGTGTGCGCTCGCACATGCACACATGCATGCATACTAAAGAACAAAATCAAAGCTGGTGAGGAAAAAGGAATACAAGTAAAAGAGAAGCCAGGCACAGTGGCTCACACATGTAATCCTAGCTACTTGGAAGGCTCGTATCAGGAGGATCTTGGTTCAAGGCCAGTCTAATAAAAAAGTTCTGAAAACCCTATCTTAATGAAGAAAAAAACAGTGCAGAAGTATGTGCCTGTCATCCCAGCTGTGCAGGAAGTATAACAGGAGGACTGTGGTCCAGGCTAGCTTAGACCAAAAAAAAAAAAAAAAAAAAGGAAAGAAATCCTATTTGAAAAATAGTACTAGCAAAAGGGCTTGGGGTATGTGGCTCAGGGAATAGTGTGGCTGTCTAGCAAGCAGAAGGCCCCGAGTTCAAACTTCTAGTATCAATACCAAAAACAAACAAAAAAACAGACCCAAAGACTTAAGAGACAACATATGTAGGAATATGAATATGGCAGAAGGGGGACTCAGAAAAACTACACAGAAAAGGGGGAAGGTGAATAAATGAAACATTGACTGGGAAAGTAAGAGAAAAGACACGAAGCAGAAAAGGTTTAGGAACGAGAACTGGAAACACCATGAGAGACACAATGGTAAACTGTAGAGGAAAAGAACAGGGAGAAAGAAATAATAAAGAAAAGGTATGCAGTGAGAAGAAGGAGAGGGAGGGAGAGAGGAGAAGAGAGAAAGAGGAATCATGAATGCAGAGAAGAAAGGGGAGAGGAAAAGAGGGAGGGAAGAAAGGAGAGAAGAGTGGGAGAAAAGGGAGGGAGAATTCAGAAGAAGATGAAAGACAATGTGCATGAAGACAGGAACAAGAGAAAAAAAGCCTACCCTCCTCAAGCAAAATAATATAGGTAGAAATAAAATACTATAGATAACATAATATACTATACATCGCAATTCTTTATTCTTTGAAAACAGGCAAAACAATCCATGAAGGTAAGAAAGGGAGGTGAGTAGAAAGGAACAAGAGAAGGCCTGAGCAGGTCTACAAGGGTTCAGATAGGTTCAAACTGAAAAGACTTATTGACCTTAAGATCTATGAAGAAAAAAAGATCTGTTCCAGTCTTACCCATAGGAGAAAGCATCATTGTCTCTCCATTTTGAAATGACAGAAGCTGCTAATCCAGCCAAAATGGCAGTGCTATCGAAAAACATGTGGAAAGAGTCGGAGATCAGGCCTAAGCTGCAAAAGACAAACACATCAGCTGATTATAATACAAACAAAACAGCAGGCCTGCTTCTCTAAAATTCTACAGTCCAGTCCCTGTTCGTGAGAAATTAATTACCTACAGAAAAACCACATTTAATCACGACATAGAAGAGGGATATCACTCCACACACAAGGAAAAGCTGCAGCAGAGAGGAGAGGAAACAAAAGCCATCTGTTGCTGGGCAAAAGGTAGGCATCTACCCCCTGGTCATCACTGGTAAAGGTCAGCCACCTCTAAGAAAGAGGTAGCCATAGTCTAGGCAGAGCCATAGCCATAGGCTAGTGGGGGTAAGGCTAAACCCTACTCAGGCCCAGGATATTACACAATGCAAGGCCAAAGTTGGCTGTTATTAGATGTCCTGCTCCTCTCTATCCATACCAGGCTATGGAGGGAAGATGAGAGGGAGAAGGGGTTAGTTAGATGAGGTATATGAACGCCTTCCTGAGAGGCCATGAGATGCCTCTGCCAAGCTATTATACAGGGCTCACAGGGTGTTAATGGGGCTTGAACTCAGATGCAGGACACAGTCCCTGAGCTCTTTTGCTTAAGGCTAGTGTGCTCTACCACTTTGAGCCACAGCTCCACTTCTATTTTTTGAGTGGTTAATTGGGGATAAGAGTCTCAGGGAGACTTTTCTACCTGGGCTGGCTTTGAACCATAATCCTCAGATCTCAGTCTCCTGAGTAACTAGGATTGCAGGCATGAGCCACCAGCACTCAGTCCTTGAACTTTATTTCTCTATAATGAAGACGAAGACAGAAATGACTAAAACAAAAGATTTTGGTGAGAAATCTAAGGAACTTTATGGAAACGTAAGGAACTTAAAAGCTGTTGCCCTATAAAGAGATAATTCAGTCACACAAAAAAATTAATGAATTATTGAAAGCAACCAAAGGAACTGAAAATTGTAGTCTCTAAATAACATAAAAGGCTAGATTATGAGCTGGATGCTGGTGGCTCATGCCTGTAATCCTAGCTACTCAGGAGGCTAAGATCTGAGGATCAAGGTTCAAAGCCAGCCTAGGCAGGAAAGTCTCCGAGAACCTTATCTCCAGCTGGAAGTGGAGCTGTGGCTAAAATGGTAGAGCACCAGTCTTGAGCACAAAAGCTTAGGGACAAGGTTAAAACCCTAAGTTCAAGTGTTAGGACTGGCACAAAAGGAAATGAGAAGGAAGAAGCAGAAGAACAGGAGGAAGAGGAGGAAGAAAAGCAACCAGATTATGAAAAGGTCAGAATAATTTCTCAATGTGCCTCATATCACTGATAAAAATTTAAATGGGGACTAAGTGATTGTGGATATTAAAGTTCATGTACAGGAAGTGGCGCTGTGGCTCAAGCGGTAGTTCGCTCTCCTTGTGCTGAAGAGCACAGGGACAGCCCAAACCCAGAGTTCAAGCCCCATGACCAACCAAAAAAAAAAAAAAAAAGAAAGTTCATATACATAAGCATAAAAAGACAAATAGCTGCTAAGTGATTATGGTAAGACCAATAACAGGATTACATTTCAAATCTGAAGGATTTGAACACAATGAAAGGATAAACTGGAAGGGTACAACAGAACCAGTCACTCAAAGGCAAAAGAGCCAATCATCTAACGACAGAAGAGCTAGTTACCTATCATTGCCATTTTCCTTATGCAATGGCATCTGTTGACAAATGACGTGGAAAGTAATAGTTTTAGTACTTTTCTTACTTGTGCCATATATGTAAGAAATTAGGTATATTCACCTAACTTTCCAGGAAAGAGATTGTTTAAGCACTTCAGATATGAATCCTATGAACAAAATACTTCACAACGTGATTTATTCTGAGGTAATAAATCCACCACGAAATATAATGCATTACTATACAAAGAAACTAAAGCAAATGTACAGATATAACAATATAACCAAGATACAACTAGAAGATATACCAAAAATAGGACATAATTTAGAGGAAAATGTAAAATATATTATAAATATTGCATATTCATAATTAAAATACAAGTATTTAAGTATGAGTTAGACTATAGTACTTTCAACCTGTAAAATACATTGAATGGTGTTAATTATGGAATTAAAAAAATCAATGTGTGACTGCAGATTCTATACACACACACACACATATGCATGCGTGTGCACTTCCTGGGTATTCAAAATGTTCAAAATGGTTTTAAGGTGTGGAGAATGGCAGTTTAAGGCAAGTCCTTGAAGAAAAATTAATGAGACTCCATTTCTAAAATAACCAGCAAAAAGCCCAGATAGGGGGTTGGTTCGAGTGGTGGAGTGCCAACCAGAGCAAACTGAGTAAAAAAGAATGAAAATATAAAAAACCTGAATTGTGCCAATGTACCTTTTACAGCCAACTAATGGCAAAACTACCTTTTTAAACTACTATTTTTAATAAAAATGAACTGACAGTTGAGCTGAAAAGCTCACTTTTGCATTTTTAAGACTATAAATGTCTCAAAAGTTTGTGATATCATCTATCATTGTACAATCTCAATAGAAATAAAGGTCAAAGATAGCCATCTTCTCTGAAAACAGAACTGAAAGGACAGAAACTAAGTCTGTTTAATTATTAGAAATCAAACCATAAACATTATAGTTTGGAATCTGGTCTCCATGGTCTATTTCACCCTGAAGCTTTGAATAATATCCTGAGTGTTCTCTTTCATTAAATTTTTTTGTAGGTGTGGTGGTAAACCTAGAACAGCATATAGGCTAAATGAGTGCTTTACACTGGGCTGCAGCACCAGCCTTTTAAAAAACAAACAACAACAAAAAACCTTGTGCTAGTCATGTGCTCTACCATCTCAGCCATACCTTCAGCCTTTCTTTGCTTTAGTTATTTTCAGACAGGGTGTCATGCTTTTGCCCAGTCAGACCTCAATTCTCCTTCTGCTAAAGAGTACAGACACATACCAGCAAGTCAATTTTATTGCAGAGATGGAACTGATCTCTATGTAAGTTTTGCCCGTGCTGGTCTAGAACCAATATTCCTACATCTCCACCTCCAGAGTAGCTGGGATTCTAGGCATGACCCACCATGCCTGGTCCTTTCATTAGATTTTTTTTTTTTTCAGCTATGTAAGATCTAAAGATGGTGTAAGTACGGCTAAATGTGTGGTATTAGCAGAACAGCTTCACAAAACCTTAAGTACTTACACAGCAAACACTTCACTTCCATACTTATACTGAATTTACTTCTTCCCAAAGCAGTTTCAAAAACAATAACAAAAGCAATGCCCATACTAGAAATCAACTCAAAAGACGTTTTTAGAAAACTCTATGGGATTCTACCATTATAGTTGAGGCCAGAGAAAAATCACGAGACAGTTTCAGAAGAAAAGTTAAGAGAATAACCTCCATTTTCTCAGCTATTTGGTTATTCTTTAGAAATAAACAAATAAGCCAAAATCCACGTTTAGAATCAAAGGTTACTCAAAGACCTAGCCACCAACTGAACCGAGCATCTCAGATAGGCCAACACAGACATCCAAAATGCCACTCCCCACAAAGAGACATCTGAGGGCTCTCCCAATGAATTCCCAGTGCGCTAGACTCAGGCAGGCGGTGCGGGGAGCTGGCTTTATCCATCCGCCAAGATGAGGAAGCGGAGGAAGGAGGAAGCACACGACAAGGCCTTGATCCTCACAGATGTAACCCAGCCAGCCGGATGGGTGCGGGTGGTAGGAGACAGCTCCAGCAGCAGAGGTGGTGCCAAAGGTAAGCCCGGGCTCCCCGGGCGAGGCACTACGTGGCACTAGGCAACTCGTGCCCGGTCTCCCCCACCCCTTGCCTGCACCCCCCCCCCGCCCCGATCATTCTCCCCTTTGGTTACCAGTTGCTCCAGATGCCGTAGAGCAGTTCCACGAAAGCGAAGGAGAGGTTGAGGCACAGGAAGAAAAACAGGTTCCGAGACGTCTTGTCCGACAGGATGGACCTGGGCACGACACAGGCGGGGGATTACGCGGGTGATGGGACCGACCTCCCCCCCCCCACCGAAGCAGGGTCCCCCATTTTCCAGATCTTCCCCTCCCTCCCCCCACGGGACAAGCACGCCCTTCTCCACATCTGCCTCCCCGGGCCCCCCTCGGGCGTGGAGTCTTCCCTCGCGGCCGCCCCCACCCCGCTCCGCGCACGCACAGCCCCCCGCACCTAAACCAGCCCGAGATCTTGCCGAACAGATTGAACTTGGGTGGTTTGTACTCGTCATCCTTGATGGACAGAGGCAGCATCTTCTCCGCCCGGCGACAGGGCCGGGCCTGCTCCCCTCCGCAGGGGCTCCGCGGGGTGGTGACAGTGACAGCGGGCGACGCCCCTCAGGACGGGAACCCCGAGAGCTCGGCCGGGGGCCGAGGCCGCGCGCCGCCGCCGCGAGACACAGACACACACACACACACACACACACACACACACACACACGGACACGCACCCGGGAACCCGCCGACTTCCGGTCTCGGACGCGCAACGCGTCCTGGGACGGGAAAGGGGGAGGCGGGGACGTGGGGCGGGGCCTCCGTGGCTGCTTTCCAGGCCGGTGGGCGTGGCCTCCGCGGTGACGGGAGGCGTCTTCGCGGGGTGGGCGGGGCCTCTGCGGACGTGGGCGTGGCCCGAGGCGGGTTGCAAGGAAGTGAGACTTGCTGAGCGGGGTTTGGAATCCCGGATTCCAGTTAGTTGCTCGGTACTGCCCTTTCTCCCTTAACCCGCTACAGTGTACCCTTGGGTAGCGTGGCTAGAGGCCACGTGCTGTGCTGCCTGTGCTCGGGAGTCACCAGTGCGGTGACAGTGAGTAGTTAGAAGAACTCCCTCACGCAGGGATCCGCGGAGGCCGTCGCACTGAGCTTCGTGCACGCATTGCTTCCTCCGTGTTCCCAACCCCACGACACCCCCAAATCCTCAAGGTCCCTTTCACTTCCAGGTCATTCCCGGGGCAGCCGCCACCACCACCATCCAGGATCTCAGTGGCAGACGCCGGCAGAAGCCGGCCACGTGGGGTGCGGCGGAGTGACCCCCACATACACCCCAACCCCAGGGTGACCCCCTCCAGCAGGCCTCCCCTCCTCCCCGCCCCGGATCGCGGCACACACGCCTCCGGGGAGCCTTCCCGGGGGAAACGATCGGCTGTGATCAGGTGGTGTGTCACGTGCAGGATTAAAAATTGTTACCTAGGAGAAATTGAGGGGTGGGGTGGGATGGGGGGGGTGAAGCGGGACTGGCTGTTTGGGAGCTGGGGTTGGAAACTACAAGACCCAGCTTCTCGGGGATACCTTTAGTGTAACAGGAAGTGGAGCGTCACGGGAGGGAGGGGGGTGGCCACTCCGGGGACCCTCCTCCCGCTCCCCCCTCCCCCCCCCTCCGGTCCCCGCGCGCTCTCTGCGGGCGGGAGGCGCCTCTCCGGCGACCGGTCCCGGAATAAAACCACCACGCTGCTTGGCTTAGAGGAAGAAAAAACCCCAGAAAAAGATTAAATTTTAAAAGGGGTGGGAAAAAGAAAAAAAAAAAAAAAGCAAGCCGGACAGACGCCGAAGCCGTGGGAGGTCCCGGAGCTGCGAAGGAACGAGTGAGTGCGCGGCCCGCTGCGGTGAGCGGACACCCGGGGGCCGTGCGCCTTCCCCTGCGGGGGGCTGTGGGGGGCCGCGGGGGGGGGCCGCGCTGAGCGTGTGTGCCTTTTACCCTTCATTTCTGGGGGAACTTCGTCCAGTAATTCAGTGGCTTGGTTTTTGAAGATACTCTGCAGGGTTTGGAGTTTTTTTAATGTTCATGTTTTAAAACTGCTGTGTAGAAAGCATATGTGTAAGTTCAGGGTGGGGGAGCCCTTGGTTTTTGCTTTCCTTCGCATTATAATTTGGGCAGAAATCATTTTCATTTAGCAGCATTCACTTGTTTTGTGGTTTGTTTGTTTTTTTAAAAAGAAGGCTTTCACATTTTGCAGTCGACTTTGAATTTTACTGTACTGCATTGCTGGGAAAACCCTTAAGGAGATGCAGACAAGGTAGTTTAATGAGAAGTATTTCCATTACAGTTGGATTTTTTTTTCCTCCTCCAGAACGGCTTTATTTCCATATGATGTGAGCAGTAACATATATCAATAATCACATTCCAGCGATTGATTTCCAGCATGTTCTGAACTCATCAAGGTCAGCTGCAATATGAGCACCTGCTTTTATATCCTGCCTTTGAAAAGAAATGTTGTATTTTCCCTTGTACCAATTGAATTTGCTTAGCTGGTTTATGGAGAAACCTGCATTATCTTTTACCAAATAGTTTCGAAATACACTGGAAAAATAAAAAACAAAGTTTAACTTTTCCCCTTTTATCAGTTTCCAGAGCCTCCCAAATTTTCACATTCCCAAAGATATAAAAATAGGGATTCCCATGAGAATCTTCTCATTTAAAAAAGTAGCAGTGCTGCTCACATCTCTTAAATTTGGGACAGCATTCAACAACCAAGTTCAACAATGAACTCAACACCTGGGCACTGTCCCTTAGCTTGTTCTGTTCAAGGCTGATGCTTTAGCACTTGAGCCGCAGCTTCACACATCTAATTTCTTTTGGAGATAAGATTTTTGTGGACTTTCTTGACTAGGCTGGCTTCCAACCTCAAGCCTCCTATCTCAGCCTCCTAAGTAGCTAGGATTAATGGACATGAACGACGACCACCAGTACTTAACACTGAAGGCACTTTTGTTCATAACATGTTTAAATCAGGAAAAGTTCTGTGAGCAAAATTTTTCTGCTGTGCTTCACATTTACATCTTGAAAAACTAACTTGTCCCATACATGTTAACCTATACATGTTGTCATGTCTAAGTGGGATTCATCCAGTCATTCAATGAATATTTACCATATGTAGGGCTGGGTACTGGGACCATAAAGCTAACTAAGCTGAAATTGTTTCCCTGGAAATATTTTATAATGAAAAATGTGAAGAAAGGGAGGTAGAGGAGTCTGACACTGAATGAGTTTTTCTGAAAATACTAATTCATTCCTTTGCCTCTACAATGATTTTTGGGGGGAGGCGGGGGGGGGGGCCTGTTGTGCGGGCTGAACTCTGGGCCTAGACACTGTCCCTTAGCTCTTCAGCTCAAGGCTAGCACCCTACCACTTGAGCCACAGCGCCACTTCCAGCTTTTTTCTGTGGTGCTGAGGAATCAAACCTAGGGCCTTATGCATGGGAGGCAAGCACTCTACCACTGAGCCAACTTCCCAGCCCATTTGCAATAATTTTTACCATGAAAAAGCGTGACCTTGGAAAACCAGAATTGATTCTTCAACACTATTTTGGTGGTAATTATCTTGCCATTCTTTAATCAATAAAGTATCTTGGAAGACTCTAGTCAGAATTCTCATTTCTTTCATAGGTTACAAGATGAAGTGGGTTTGTCAAAGTATAAACTAAATAGATGCAGAAACTAGTAAATGTATTCTATTTTGAAGTTTTAAATATTTTGATATCATCTATTGCTGCAAATACACTACATGGATTTAAAAAAAAAAAATCCAGCTCCTTTTAGCAATGGTCAGCAAGAATGGAAAGGATTCCACCCTGTCATTTATTTATCTACAACCCTGTTTTAGACCCTGCAGTTTTTCCTTGGAGGGGATGGGGGGCTTATTTTAATTCTTCCAGTTGAATGCCTGTGGATTGCTGCTGGTATAAAAAGGAATTGTGGTAGTAAATAAGAGTACACATGCATGGAATTTAGAAATTGAATTCCAATGCAAATTGTTGACATAATAAGAGGTTCTGCTCCCTTGCCTGTATACTCTGGATTTTAAATGTGTAAGCATTAGATAGTGGAAATGATGTCAATTTATTTTGCTTCCAGATCCTCAAAAGAAAGATGTAAGCAAAATATAGCCGTGTTAGCACCAACGAGCAAAAAGTCGTTACCTACCTCATTGCCTAGAGGTCATTTTGAGAAAGCATAACAGAAAATTATAACTTGAAGATAATTCAAAGCATTTGCTGGCAGGGATGCTAAGGGGAAACAAAGGAGGAGGCAACAATGCTTGATAAGCATTGATAAGCTTGATAATTATGCTTGATTACCTTGCTCATGTAATTGTAACCCCTCAGTACAGTATTTTCATAATAAAATTTTTAAAAAGCATTTGCTAATTTCCTGCTGGTTAAGCAAAAAAACAAAAATTCACTGAACATTCTTTGATTTCTCTTCATAGTGTCAAGACAGCTTGTTCCAACCAAACATTAAAGCCATAAGGAATGTTTAAAATAAAAATCAATAACAGAATGCGGTAAGTAGCAAATTTTGAGTTTGCCTTGTTTTTAATGTGGCAGAAGTTTTACCATCTTATCTATTTTCAAATGTATAGTTCACCACTGTCAAATATTTTGACATTGCTGTTGAACTTGTTGCCAGAACATTTTTTCATCTTGCAAAACTGGAACTTTATACCTGTTAGGCGACTGAGTCATGAGTGTGAGAAAAGATCAAGTGGACAAAAGGACAGAAAGAAGGCAGAGACCTCAGGAACAGGCTTTAATCATTGCTGCAGTGTAGAGGGTGTTAGGTTTTTATACATGCAAGCATGAGATCCTTCTTTAGAATGCCTTTGTCCTGTTGTGTCGGGGATTTATGGTAGGGGTGTCCTTCTGATGCTGACAATCCTGCACGTTCAGATAAGGTCAAGGGTAAAGTTCCTGAGAATCACGAGGGGTCGCTAGGGGAGGGTGGTCAGTGGGCCATAGGAGCATGGGGTTATGAGAACAAAGCAGATTTTCATCATTTGAGACCCTGAAAAGGTATGAAAAAGTTGAGATACATCATGGTCTTTTCTGGCTACTTCCTGCTGACATGGAGATGTGGAGGAATCCCTGGGGCTGGGGTCTTTAGGATCTGGATCTGTGCTGGGCAGGGCAGAGCAGTATAAATGATTTCTTTTTTTTTTTGGGTCCGGTCGTGGGGCCTGAACTCTGGGCCTGGGCACTGTCCCTCAGCTCAAGGCTAGCACTCTACCACTTGAGCCACAGTGCCACTTCCGGCTCTTTTTTTTCTTTTTGCTTATATGGTGCTGAGGAATCGAACCCAGGGCCTCAGGCATGCAAGGCAAGTGCTCTACCACTGAGCCACCTTCCCAGCCCAAGGCAGTGTAAATGAAGCCTCCAGTTGCCTGCAGTAATAGAATGGCCTTGACTTGCTCCCAGTTTGTGTCCTGAGTGAGGGCTGTTATCCTGTTAAATAGAAACCTTTGAAAAAGGTTAAGAAAACAAGGTCCAAGAAGGAGTAAGAGGATGTCTGTTACAGGTCCTAATAGAGGAGCCAGCCAGGGGGACCACTATGAGAGGGAATCCTACCAGGATGTCCACTGGAGTGATTCCCATCATCCACCAAGATTCTCCTACAATTGAGTTGAGATCAGGCAAAAGGCTGACAAGGCGGTACGACCAGTTGATATGAATGACACAGGAGAACACACCTTCACCACAAGCCAGAAAAGTTCCATTTGGAGCACAAACCCAGTTGTGGCCCATTACAGGAAGAATTTCCATATAACTAGACTGGGGAAGGAAGGGAGTGTCTAAGGTTCTGGCAACTGGGTAGGGGAGAGCATGGTAGACTGGTTAAGAATAACACCCAGATATTGTACGGGGCCTGGCTTTGTACAGTTCCAACAGTCAGAGGCTAGGGATGGATTGGAGTGGATAAGGGCCTGGTGGGAGGCATTAATCGTTTCCTGTATATAAATGTCTGCCTAGTATGGATGGGAGACACAGGAAGATGCTAAGGCAAGCTATCCTAACTCCAAGAGGTAGACAGTTATGGGCATGATACACATGCTTATGAACTATTTTCTTTTGCTCTCTGGCTTTGAATACTTTTGAAGGGACAAGCACAAGTGACTCCATTCAGGATCAGACACCATTCCCTCTTATCTGAGCAGTTCTTTCCAACCACCTCTCATGGTCCCTAGTCACCAGGATTGTTGGGGTGGATCTTCGAGGTTCCTTATCCTTTCTGGGATAATGTCCTAGTTAGTGTAGTTTACTTGTTGCTGAGATGAGCTGTCCCAGTTGGCCACATCTTCCATTAGAGGGGGCAAGAATGGCAGGTTGGGTGAAAGTCAGTGCCAATAGACCCTCTTATTTCCAATTGAGGCAACCAGGAAATCAATAGAATTCGTTTATAAGCAGGGCTTACCTTAAATTTATTAAGAATAAAAGTTAAGTTTGACCAATAAATACTTGTAAGAGTTATTTATCCCTCTGTGGGTCTGACTGTAAATGTTGCAAAGGATCAAATCTATAATAACAGGACTTAACAGCAGTCATTATTAAAGTTTTAAAACAGTAACTAATTAAACAAGTTAGTTTTTTTTATTATAAATAGCAGTTTAGGATATTAATTAAGATTAAAACCAAGCCGGGCACCAGTGGCTCACACCTGTAGTCCTAGTTACCCAGGAGGCTGAGATCTAAGGATCGTGGTTCAAAGCCAGCTTGGGCAGGAAAGTCCATGAGACTTATCTCCAATGAACCACCAGAAAACCAGAAGTAGTGCTGTGGCTCAAGCGGTAGAGCTCTGACCTTGAGCTGAAGAGCACAGGGACAGTGCCCAAGCCCAGAGTTCAAGCCCACGACCAACAACAACAAAAAGATTAAAAACATTGTAGATGTCACTTTTTTTTTTATTGCAACAAAGAATGCAGGAGCTCTGTATCCAAGGTGGCTTAAAAATTTCAGAAATAGCCGGGCACTTGTAGTTCATGCCTATAATCCTAGCTACTCAGGAGACAGATCTGAGGATCATGGTTCAAAGCCAGCCTGGGCAGGAAAGTCCATGAGACTTTTATCTCCAATAAACCACCAGAAAACCAGAAGTGGCACTGTGGCTCAAATGGTAGACCACTCACTGAAGAGCTCAGGGACAGCATCTAGGCCCAGAGTTCAAACCCCACAACCGACAAAAATAAATAAAATTTGGGAAACACACATATTAGCTTTTTAGTTTTACATACTCATTTAAAATGTAATCATTTGATGGACCTTGACGTAAACACTTAAACAATTACTTTCATAGATGGACATAAAGACTGGGATACTGGTTTTACATTAGTGTATTAATTTTGACCTTAGGAAAAATCTTTAGATAAGTTTTGAAATCATAGTCAACTTAATTACATACCAACTATGCACTGTTTACTTCGTAAACTTTGCAGAACTTTATTGATAACAAACAAACAAGCAGAAAGGCAGAGTCCTAGAGAGAGTGTATCCTGCCACCCATATTTATCCTTTGGGATGCTAGGAGGAGCCATTTACTATCTGTTACTCAAGTGTTCTGTGGTTAGTGTTCATTTTTCCTTTTTTCCATTTTGAAACAAACATTTAAGACATTTCTTCCTTCCCAAACTCTTTCTTATCTAAAGGATAAGTTTTGTTTCCTCAATTCCCTTTCACAAAACTTTCCTTATTAACTTCTTTTTCTTTATATTCCTTTATCTCCTTACTGGTATTCTTTAATTTATATTTTAGATTACTTCCTAGAAAATTTTGAACTCAACATAGCTTTTCTTAATGTAATGTAATAACTCTTTGACATATTTGTTCACACCCAAATCTGATGACTTTTACGATTTGAGTTTAAAACGGCCCATTTTTTTTCTTTTTGGCCTGTGGAGCCCATTTAATTTTTGGTTACTTTAGATTTGCAGAATGACTCTCTGGTGTCAGAAATGAATAAATTGACACATAAGTGATACAGGGAATTTAGTCAAGGCAAGTTTACTTTTGTTCAAAAGGGTGCAATACCCTTACTCTACCCAGAGCTATGCAGGCACACTGGGCAGAGCAGTTTGCTAAGTTTTTATCCCAATCCAACCTGTCCCTTCTCCTTGTCAAGGAGTTAGGTTCACATTGTAAGGATGATTGATTACCAAGATTAAAAAAGGGCCTATTCTCTAACTTTTTTTTAAAGGTTTACAGTTTTCTCCATCACAGCTGGCTGGGAGTGGGGCTGGGAATTTGGTGGCTGGCAGATGCAGTTGGAGGAGGAAGAGGTGAGTGGAAAGCTCCCACTCCAAAGGGAATCTCATTCCTTTTACTGCTGCTTCCATTGGTAAAAACTCTTCTGTAATACCCAGCACACTTGGCAGTTAACTCCTTCTACCCAAGATTCACATTCCTCAGCTGGCAGCTGGTCACAAGCAGCATAGAAAATAGTTACAATTGAAGTGAAAAAGTAAACAATTTCAGGAAATATCAATACCAAAAAAAAATCACCTACAAAATAGAAGCACTTCGGTTTGATAGAAAAGACTACTTTTACTCACACCATGCTGACAGGTTTTGTATCAAAATACCAGACTACTTTGAACATATTTACACACATACACTCTTTTGCACAAAGGTCTTAAACCATGCTTAGTCTTAAAAATGAACACCAGCTGTAAGTTTCCTGGAATTCCAATGACAAAATATATTTTGCCCATAGCACTATAGAACCACAGGGTCAGTGTTAGAAAAACAAATACTTTTGCCAACAAACAGAATCTCTTCCTCTTAAGGATAACCAAGACTTACATAACCAAACACAATATGTTTAGGCAGCTTTGTAAGCAAGGCACATTAGCATACAAATGGATTGTATTACATTGTATTTGTATTACATTGGATCCCCTTCTACAATAGCCCAGAAAGCTCCATCTCCAAAAAACAGAAATAGTTAAAAATAGGAACTTACCTCAGGAGGTCTCCTGAGTAATTCCTGATTTAGTAGCATGTCAGGCATGTTATTGGAGTGGAAGAAAGGCCACAAGGTCCTAGAACATGTCAGGGGGTGCCTCCCCTGTGGAGTGCCCATCCTCCCTAGCCCAATCTCCAAGGCTACCTGCCAGTGGTTTCAAGGGACCCAAGTGCCATGTTAGCCCTGGGATCTCGGTGGGGCTTCCAAGTGTTATACAGGAATTGGATCAGTGAGATACAGAGAAACCACACTTTAAGAGGTTGAATCAAGAGTCCTTATTAGAAAACTGGCGACTATAAGTGGACTATGTCCTAAAGAACCTGCAGCCCTGAGTGTAACTAGCACAAAGCTTAGAAAGGCAAAAACCACATGATTGGTATGGGGAAACCAAACCTAACAAAAGGGTTATACACAAGCAAAACAAACAGTCTAGGGAAAACAATCAGTTATCCTGGAGCTAGCTAAGCAACATGACGTAACCATAATTTAAAAATGACCTATTACACCTCTAGGGTTTTTGGAACTGGGTGAAAAGCCCCTATCATCTATTAAGATGCCAGGATGGCAGTGAGGACAAGATGACGTAACTTAGACCCAATATCCATATTTCACATTAACTAGCTCTTGTTGGGAAGTTAGGGGGCCCTAGTTTAGCTTGGAGTTCTAGGGTTGTTAGCTTGTAAGAATGTTGCTTTATCTTTGGAGGTATATGCCCATGCCCATCCCTACCCTGTATCAGACACACAGGCCTGGCAGGCACAGGGGTAAAGGTCAACAGAGGGAGTTTGCTTAGAGAGAACAGACAGGTTCAGCTCAGAAAATCTGGACCACAGAAAGGAAGAATGCAGTTATAGGAGCAAGGAAGGGAAAATGGCTTGGGCCTAGGGAACCTCTGACCTATTGCTATTCTGTTGGAGAAAGTTACTTATATCTTGCAATATTGTGGACTCAAAAGTTCTATCTTCAGACCAGTGATTGCAATTACCCAATTGGGACTGAGGCCAAATTTCTAAGCAGTTACATTTTTTGATTTTGTAATTGTCCATTTGATGCTGAGGCCGCATTTCTACACAAAAGCAGATACGTTTCTTTGATTAGATCTGGTTTCAAGCCCAGAACATCTATCCTTTGAGAGGGAACCTACAAGGGGTCCCCAGAACCCAACCTACATCATTCTCAAAATGCTGTCAGCCAGAGTGGACTATTGTGACCCCATGTAGAGGGCAGTGAGGAAAAGGAATGATGACCAAGAACCTATAATAGGGCGCTCCAGAATACTAAACAAGACCAACTGGTCCTCCACTGAGAGGCTGGGCATCCCCAAAAACCAGTCAGCTAGAGAAGGTCCCCACCTGTGCACTGGACATTTCCCTCTCAAGGGCCTATCAAGAGGAAAACCAGAATCCTTATCTCACATTCCCAAAGCAGGTGTTGGCAGGAGAAATGGCAGTTGGTGGGCATAGGTAGTTAGTCGAATAGCAAGTAGTCTCTGGTCTGGAGGTCAACAGAGATAGGGAAAAGGAGAAGGAAGATTAGAGGTAATGGGGATTACAATAGAATTTACCAATCCAGTCAGTAAAGACTGCTTCTAGCCCCGCACAAGCCACAGTTTAACCACTGAGGGAAGAGGTGTAGATGGGCGGGGGGGCTTCCGCACCCCTGTTAGGAGCCTCAACGGACTCTGGCTCTCTGAAAGCCACTGTTGCAGAAAGGGAAAAAAGACAGGAAAGGGAGAAGCGGGAAGAGGTTTCCAGTGGTCTTACAACTGAGTTTACCAGTCAAGTCAATATATAGACCTAGGTCAAGACCTAGCCTCCCTTACATCTCTGTGGGGCAGTGGTAACCCAGGGCTCTGGGTCCCATTCCAGCCGCTGTTCTGGTACAGTAAGCAGGAAGGACCAACTGGCTCTCAGTAAGCCGCTGGGGAGGAAGGGGAAAGAGAGGAAATGAAGAGAGCTAAGAAAGAGAAATCTAGCATCCCTATTGAGGGTGAGAATCCTCCAGGGAACGCTGTTCCTGCTCAGGGAACCATCTGTTAGGAAAGTGAGAACAAAGCAGATTCCCACCAACACACACTGAACAGTAGTTTATTTCCTCCTACCTCTTGCCCCTAGCAATAAATCCATTTTCTATTTCTATGAATTGCATGAAGTCATACAGTATTTGTCTTTTTGAGTGAATGGACATGTGTCACACAGCATGTCCTGAAGACATCCTGTATATTGGAGCATGTATTAGAATTCCTTTCCTTTTCAAGGCTGAGAAGGAGTCCTTTGGGGACATTTTCTAACTGGCTTATCTGTGGACATTTAGGTGGCTTCTGCATTTTGTAAGTGATGCTACTATGAACATGGATGAAATGCCAGTATTTTTATCTGAGGAACATGATTTTCTTTGGATGTGCTTTTCTTTTCTTTGGAAACGGAAGTTCTTACTTGAGCCAGGATTTGTAGATCCCTTGATATAAGAGTCCAGACTGTAGAATGAAGTCAACAAACGTACCTGTGCCCATCTTTTTTTCTTGGTGCTAGTGATTGAACCTCTGGCTTCACGTGTTCTAAGCATGGACCCCTGCCCTCTGCCAATTAGCTGTACCCCCAACTTCAATATCAAGTATCTGAAATTTCTTATAGACTAGAATTTAGTTGAAAGTCAAGACCATGCAGGAGATAAAGATAAGTCAAAGTGGCTAAAGTATAAGTGTCAAGGGTTTGATTCTGACTCACTACCAGTCTTCCTTTACTCAATAAGTTCTTTTACTAGTTTGACTCAACTACCCCATTTCCAGAACAGAGTGAAATTGTTTTCTTTCCTTTAAGTGTGTGTGTATGTGTGTATGTGCATGTGTGTGCACACGCACATGCACGCCAATCCTAGGGCATGAACTCCTGGCCTGCACACTGTCCCTGAATTTTTTTTGCTCAAGGCTAGTGCTCTACCACTTGAACCACACCTCCTCTTCTGGATATTTTTTTTTGTCTTTCATAGAGCCTGAACTCAGGGCCGGGGCGCTTTCCCTAACCTCTTTTTACTCAAGACTCTACCACTTTGAGCCACAGCTCCCCTTCTGGTTTTTTGGTGATTAATTGGAGATAAGAGTCTTGTGGATTTTCTTGCCCCGGTTGGCTTTGAACAATGATCTTCAGATCACAGCCTCCTGAGTTGTTAGAATTACAAGGCATGAGCCACTGGTGCTCTTCCCTTTAAAAATTTTTGATCCATTTCTTATTTGAAGAATTGTAGGAGAAAGGGAAGTTATGAAGCACTGTCATTACTCTTGCTAGGCTCAGTGAGGGCAGAAGCTTTGTCTGCTGCTCACTATGTGTGACAATGCTGGGCACATGCAAAATACCTGTCAATATTTGTTGACTGGTGGATACTATGGGTATTTTAACTTCCTTGAAATAAATGAGAAAACTCACATGCATTCGGGATTGTTTCTAGCTTAGATTTAGCATCCAAAAATGCTTAACAAGTCTAATTCATATGTATGAAATCTCATTTCTCTTACAGAAGTAATTTTGGAAAACCAGTATTGGTGAAAAGGGATATGTTCTATAAAATAGTCTAAGGATCTGTGGTATAATGATCCTGACTACTGTCCACCCCCTCCATTTTCCTATAACTAAAACTGATAGTGGTTTAAATGAAAAGTTCCAGTATTATGGAATGGTACAAATAATACATGTGCAGATGTACTTGGTTTCTTTTTTGACCCATTTCTGGAACAAATTGTACATTGCACTGTACTGAGCTAAAATTGCTTTTCTATTTCTAGCTTTCTTCTTAGGATATGACTTGTTCAATCCTCACAAGTCTTCAGCGTTTTTAGGAAGAAAGTTACCCTCACTCTCACACTAATATATGTGTGTTGGGTTGATCTCATCATCATCATCATCAGTTCCAATTAATAGACAATTCCAAGAGAAAGTTACAAGATTAGAAAGAACGTTCCTCTCCCATCTTTCACACATGTGTACTTAGAAAGTGGAGAAGAACTCACTGTCTGCCTCAGTGACAAATGGCTGGATTGAAGGAGGCAGGTTTTACTTTACAAATTATGCAATACTTACGTTGTGCCCCTTATATCGGTGATGATAAAATAAACTCTAATCCATTGATAGAGGCTGCCTGAAGCAGTTTTGAGGAAATATGAAGCCTCGAGTAGGAAAAGGAAGAAGAAACATTGAAAATGCCACACGATTGGTTGGCAGCTTTTGCTGAGGACCTAAGGGTAGAATTGGGATGGGAAAGAGAGAGGCCAAGTTAGTTAATCACCAGAATCCCTGTTTTAAAGGCTGCCTGGTTCATTCTAACTTGATTTGACCATACAGAAAGGGCTCCCTCAGCCTAGCTGCTGACAGCAGGCTTGGCATGGCATGTAATCCATACAGAAGTGTTTTCCTTACAGCTTCCACTGAGACATGACCTCTTGTCATACCATCTATCCCTTCTTGTAGAGCTGTTTTCCAAGAAGCTTTAGCTATTCCATTTCAGAGCTCTAGCTTCAAAAAAAGTAGTAAAAGTAGGACAAGGACTCCTAATGACGTACAGATTTAAATAATGGTCAATGAGCTACACACTGGTGACTCATGCCTGTAATCCAGGCTACTCAGGAAGCTGAGAGCTAAAGATAGGGATTTAAAGCCAACCTAGGCAGAAAAGTTCTTAAGACTCCTATCTCCACTTTAACCAAGAAAAGGCTAGTAGGGGAGCTATGGCTTAAGTAGTAAAGTGCCAGCCTGAGTGTAAAAGCTTGAGGCCTTGAGTTCAAGCCCCAGTACTGGCACAAAATAAAAATACGTTTTTGTCAGTGCCCCCCCCAACACACACACAGAGTTATACTGGCAGTAGAAAAGATGGATATATTTTCACTCTTAATAGTCCATTGCATAGTTAACCTTCCCTAAAATAATCCAACATATAGCTATTAGTCATTAATACAGTAAGATCCCAAGATTAATCGGTCGTACTACATTGCCCCTTTTATTGTTTTAAGTTTGTTCCTGTTCTTTACTGTATGTATGATTAACACTACTTTGTGAGGAAAGTAATAGGAGTAAAGAAGATCCTAGTAAAAACATATATGCTTAGGGGAAAAAAAGTAAGAGGAAACATGTTAGAAGAATAGTGTAGAATTTGTAGGTGAGGAAAACTATATGTCCTTCCTAAGATTACAATGATAAGAACGAATTTCCTAGATAAAGGTGAAGTTTTTAAGTCAGAAAGTATTCCCCAGACATAAGCATTGGCTCACGCTTGTCATTCTAGCTACTTGAGAGGTAGAGATTGGGGAAATCACAGATAAAAGACAGCCCTAGCAGAACTTTGCAACACTTCGTCTCAACCAATGACTGAGTGTGGTGGTTCATACCTGTGGTCCCAGCTACAGGGGAAACAATGGCTGGGGTAGCACAGTTGTTCACATTTGTCATCCCCACCAACATGAGGAAACAGGAGTAGGAGGATTACAATCCAGGCCAGCCAGAGCAAAAAGCAAGACCCAATCTAAAAATAGCCAAAGGATCCTCACACCTGTAATCCTAGCTACTCAGGAGGCTAAGATCTGAGGATCATGGTTCAAAGACAGCGAGCAGGAAAGTCCGTGAGCCTCTTATCTCCAATAAACCACTCAGAAAAGTAGAAGTGGCTCTGGAAGTGGTAGAGCACTAGCCTTGTGCTGAAGAGCTCAGGGACAGCGCCCAGGCCTGAGTTCAAGCCCCATGAACCAAAGGAGCTGGACATCTGACTCAAGTCATGGAGTACCTACCTAGCATATGCAAAGCCCTGAATTCAATCCACAGTACAAAAACCAAAGAACCCACTATTCTCAAAACAGTATAGTATAAAATACAGTGATACCGCTATTGAATTCTGAAACAGCCTGTGAAGAGAAATGGCCTTTGATGTTTTATTTCTGACACTCTTTAATGTATGGTGAAGTAAATTCGAGTTATGTCACAAAGTTTTAATGGCAGAGACTCACTGTGGGCAATGGTGGGCTGACTTGGATTTCTTTCTATGCCAGTCATCCTGAAGTATACCGTTTTTGTCACTGTCAGATCCCAAGCTATATTTTCACTTGTCAACTAGGTTAAGACTTTTGTCAGTTTAAATTCTGCATGCTGCTTGCCTGCTTAAGCAATCGAGTTTTTCTGATTATTGTTACTGCCTAAGCCTCCTTGGGGAAATTCACGAGTGTAATATTGTCTAACAAATGATGATTTCCTTCCTAAGCAAATTGGTGCACTCACCAGGAGCCTTCTAGGGGAGTAATGCTCAAAAAACATTGCAGTGCAGAGTATCTTTGGAAAGATGTGGGGGTGAAAAGGGGAGATCTAAGACGTCATTCGACCACAGTAGTAAAAGCGAAGGGTGATATGCGTCATAGCCGTGGGCTAGAGGTCAAGTTCATGACCCGCTACCTCTTCTACTCCACAGATGTGTGACTGTTGGAAACACACAAGGACACTCCTAGTTCTTTCCTTTTTACACCTGGTCCTAAGACCAGTGCCTCGGGGACCCAAGGCATCAACTGCCTTCATCCCCCAGATTGCCCAATAGTGGGAACTCTGTTCTTTTTTTGCTTATTGCCCTGGAGGTGGGGGGAGGGGAAGGACAGGGAGATCCTCTGAGAAAGAGAGGTGAAGCCCATTGCCTTGGTCCCGACATAACAGCACAGCCTCCTACTCTCATCTCGGACCATCCAGAGTGCTGCTTGAGAGTACTTAGGGTCTGGGGTTCACCCCAACCCTGGAGTGTCTGGGGGTGTGAGGAGCTGGACAGGCAGGCTCCCATTCCCTGGGATTTCTCTCTATCCAGAGAGAAATACAGAAGTCAGTGGGTGTATAAAAGGAAGGATCTTCTTTTTCCCCGTGGCCCATTGAGGAAAGTGGGGAGGTTTCCAATGACTTAGAAGTATGGTTCTTAGGGTGGTGAGGGAAAGGAATAGGGGAATGGGAGGGAGGAACGGGGAAGTCACCTGAGGTGCCTGGGCCAAGGGGAATTAAGGGAGAAATGGAAAGACAGTAGATTTCAGCCAGGAGGCTCTGTCTCCACTGGCTTCTTCTCTGCTTTAACCTTGAAGGGAAGCAGAACTATTTTTAATATTTTGGAGGATCCTGTTTCCTGCAGAGAACATAATTTTTTTTTTCTGAATGACTTTAGCTTTTAGCAGATGTACATGAGTGGTTCATACTTGTCAAACCCAGTCCAAAGGATATCTGGTTCTAAGATCAGCCCCTGAGTCCTGATAAATATGTAATCATTTGTCCTTTCTTTTATGTTTCCTCACTAACACAGGGATTGTCCTTTTAATTTAGCATTTTCCCCTAGGAGACTCTTGGAAGGTATTTTATCATGGTCCCTCCTAGCCTGCTTACTTGCTCACTCCTTTTATTTTTCCATTTCTTGACCATTTTGATTTTAATTTAGCGATTAAGGAAACAGTTTTCTTTTGTTTCCCCAGAGATTTCTTCCACTCCCTTACACCTAGTCAGTGTCAGCTCCACTGTGCTCCATCCACCCAGGAGCTTAGGCACCTCCGCAGATTGGCAGGCCACTGGACTTCAGATAGAATCCGACACTGCCTTCAGTCACAAGGGGTTGCTATAGTACTGCAGATTGGAACTCCATCCTCCCTTTTTTTCCACCCAACACCTCTCATTCCAACCACCAGTGCAATATTTTGTCACTCCCGTGATGCTGCTTGCACGGGTCTATGCATAAGCTTCTATGGTCATTGCAATATGTGTCTTTAGAGCTCTTCTCCAAGAGTACAGGTTTCTTCTCTGATCCAGGAAGTCACTGGTGCCAGCCCAACCCCTGAGCTGTTATAACCAGGCATCTCCTGAAAGAGGGAAGTGAGCTTTCTGCTTCCCAGATAGAATGAAGGTCTCAGACAAGTCCCCCAACTTGTTGACCCTACCTCTAGTGTCAGAAAATGAATAGGCACAACAGATAATAGATTTCATCAAGGCATCTTACTTCTGTACAGGGGGGTACTCTGCCACTCTTTCCAGAGGCTAGGCAGGCACTCAGGATGGGGGTGGAGGAAGGAGGGTTCCTGCTTGGTTTTTATCCTAATTCAAGAAGTGATGTCCCTTTTCACAATTTCTTTCCAATTGGTTGCCAGGGTGATGGTAAAACAGGGAAAGTCAGAAAGCATTCTAACCATCCATGAAAGTTCTGTAAGGAGAGGGATGGCTGTCCTTTTGGAAGCAACCATGCACATTTTTCCCATTATAGCTGACAGGGAGCAGGGTTGTGAATGGGTCTGAGGCTGGGCTGCTGACAGTTATAGACAGAGAGGTCTGTAAAGTCAATGGAAAGTTCTCACCCAAAGAGCATCTGCTCTTGAACTTTGTTGACCAAGATTTATATAGCTGCTCTGACTGGCTGATCACAAACAGCATAGACGATATTTACAATTGAAGTTAAGAAGCAAATGATTCCAAAAAATATTGGTACCAGGAAATATCAGTATACAATGGTGGCTGCTTACAAGATGGAGACATTTTAGTTGCACTGAAAAGATTACTTCTTCTCACATGATGTCCCAGGTGTGTTATGTAAGAAACATTTCTTACCTACTATTTAGTCCTAATTGGGCCCCAATTTGCATTTGAGTTTATTCGGTTCAATGTTTTTAGGCATCCATTTTAAAGGTTAAAATAATGTAAACAGAGATTGCCACATTCCATTAACCTAACAAGAAATAAAAACACAAGTGCAAAAAATGAGCCAGTCACTGTTCTGGACTATGAAGACGGGCAGAAATTGCATGCTGAGAGAAAAGCTAGAGGCACTGTTGTGAAATGCGCATGCAAGGTCTAAGAGCACTATGTTCAGAGTTCACTGGAGCACTGAGTACCCAGAGCTGTGAAAACACACTCTCAGTGCTGGTAATGTGTGAGAGATAGGAGGGAGCAGAGAAGTGGATGGAAGGGTTTTCTTGGTAAGTAGCACAAACCAATACAGGAAGCTATTCATCAGCTCCCCGTATATAGGTACCCACCCCTTGGCCTCTGTTTGAATGATTTCTATCATCTGCATACAGTAAACCTGACCAAACCAGGTACCAGTGGCTCACCCCTGCAATCCTAGCTAACTCTGGAGGTAGAGATCTGAGGATCAAGGTTCAAAGCCAGCCTGGACAGGAAAGTCCATGGAGATTCTTTTTTTTTTTTTTTGGGGGGGGGTGGTGTCCGGTCGTGGGGCCTGAACTCTGGGCCTGGGCTCTGTCCCTCAGCTCTTCAGCTCAAGGCTAGCACGCTCTACCACTTGAGCCACAGCGCCACTTCCAGCTTTTTTCTTTTTGCTTATGTGGTGCTGAGGAATCGAACCCAGGGCCTCAGGCATGCAAGGCAAGTGCTCTACCACTGAACCACCTTCCCAGCCCTCCATGGAGATTCTTATCTACAATTAACCAACGAAACACCAGAACTGGAGCTATGGCTCCTATGGTAGAGCACTAGCCTTGTGTGAAAAGGCTAAGGAATAGAAGAATCTAGGCCCTGGGTTGAATCCCCGGTATTAGCACTAAATAAATAAACAAACCTGGCCAGAAACTGCTTACCCATTGTACAACTATCTCTTCCAACTCTTCATTATGCAGATTCACTGTAGGAAAATGCAGATTTTGAATTGACCTCTACATTGTACCTTGAAATGACTTTATCTCTTGGCAAATACAGGCTTTTTTTCTTTTTTTGAGCATCTGCACCCTAAGATCATATGTTTTCAGGCAAACACATATAAATTCTGGAGGATGAGCCTGAAGAGAAACAGTCTGTGCAGTAACAAGCCAATCTCATGGTGAAATGGCAGAATAGTATCATTCTTCTACCATCTGTAGCACCAAGATGAAATGACAGCTTCTCCTTTTTTGTCATCAAGTTGCTCATTGCTTTTCTACCTTAGGAGCCAGAGGCCACCGCTAATCTTCCTTCATTCTCTGTTCTGGCACAAACAAAACGTGTTTACAGCTTCTCTCCAGATAATTATCATTATTCCAATCTAAAGAAAGTAACCTTGAAGGAAAAAAGATTCTTCTATAGCATTCTTCCTAGGTAACTTGGTAGATATTGTGAATGGCAAGTCTGTGTAAGTTCAAATAGCCTTGTCCATTTAAAAACATATGTGAGAGAATATGTAACTATTGCTTCATAGACTAGGTATTATTCACTTTTTTTGTACCAGTCCTGTGGGGTTTGAAGCATGCTTGGGTGCTGTCCCTGAGCATCTTTTACTCCAGACTAGCACTCTTATCAACTCTTATCACTTGAGCCTAAACCACTTCCCTGGTGGTTGTCGGATCCTGGCTTTCCTATGCAAACTAAAAAGATTTGCATAATTTTCTTGGATTTCAGTACTTAGTAAATATGAAATTAAATATTTATACTCTAATTCTGAAGTCATAAATTATTCATACCTCTGGAAACCTTTCTGATACAGGTAATATAAGGGATTAGAAAGTATTTGAAAGAGAAAATTTCCATATTGGCCACAGCCAATAAACTCCTTAAAAAGTGCAGATAAAAGTAAAATAGCCATTTGAGTGTCTTTGACATATATTTATAGTAAGATAGAATAAGTTCCATTAGTTTTTTCTGCACCAAATTTCCAAGTAGTGAGTTATTACTAGTTAGAGACCAGAAACAACTTATACATGTTTTATAATACCCCCATCTAGACAAAGATCTTGATTCTTGCTTGCATTATTTAAAGCAGTTGGCAAAATACTCTTTACTCTTAAGGGTTTCCAACTGACCATTTTTATGCAGAACTGAAACTGATTTAAGGAACCCGTTTTTAATTCAGTATTAAAAGGACTTTCAAGGTCTTTGAATCAAGATTATGAATTCATGTGGCTTGCTTTTAGTTGGATATACTAGTGGTATGTGTTGTTTTACTAAGAGAATACTTGAAATGAAAATATTCTATTCTAATGCCTTAAATTGCTGTCCTTGAAAAATAATCACAGTAGAGCTGAGGTTGCTTAAAACATAATTCAATTTATTCATATCTTAGGAGTGAGGCCATGATAGAAATGCAAACACAAAAGTGCTTTTCTTAATAGAACAAACTACAGAAAAAATATAAAACAGAATAACCTTAGAAGCCCCTTAAAGAGCACTCCACTGTGAAGGGAACATTGCTTTTCAAATCTGGATTGTTGAGAAGTATTGCTGGACACATTCTTCTCAATAAACTCTTCCTGAGGCCAGACAGAGTGGAGCATACCTGTAATCTCAGCAGTCAGGAAGCAGAGGCTGGAGGATCATGAGTTCTAGGCCAGCCTCAGCAATGTAAGTCAGATTGAGGCTGATCTGAACTACAAAGCAATATCCTGTTCCAGAAAGCACAAAATAAAAGAAGCTCTTGCTTTGCTTGGATGTTACTCAGTACACTATTATATCATGTATGCACTTGTTCTGGGAGTTCTCCATTCTCATAGGGACGTCTCATAAACGAATGATGTTAAAGCCTTGGATTACCCAGTCTCTCTGAAAGAACTATAATCTCATTTGAAAAATAATCTCTGGGTAGAAGCAGTGATGAGGGAGAGAAAGAAGGAAATGAATCTGATCAAAGTACATCGTACATACTTATGGACAGGTTAAAATGAAACCCACCCTGTAGAATTCATTGACAATAATAAGAAAATGTGGAGATACAATAACCTCGGATCCAGATTTTTTTTGGGGGGTGGGGGTGTCCAGTCGTGGGGCCTGAACTCTGGGCCTGGGTGCTGTCCCTCAGCTCTTTAGCTCAAGGCTAGCACTCTAGCCACTTGAGCCACAGCACCGCTTCTGGCTTTTGTCTTTTTGCTTATGTGGTGCTGAGGAATCGAACCCAGGGCCTCATGCATGCAAGGCAAGTACTCTACCACTGAGCCACCTTCCCAGCCCATCGGATCCAGATTTTTAGCGATTAAAAAAGGAAAAAACTAATTCTTATTTGGTATACCACTACAAAACAAATGGTCTCCAAAAGAAGGAAATGTTGGGGCTGGGAAGGTGGCTCAGTGGTAGAGCGCTTGCCTTGCATGCATGAGACCCTGGGTTCGATTCCTCAGCACCACATAAGCAAAAAGAAAAAAGCCGGAAGTGGTGCTGTGGCTCAAGTGGTAGAGTGCTAGCCTTGAGCTGAAGAGCTGAGGGACAGCACCCAGGCCCAGAGTCCAGGCCACATGACCGGACCCAAAAAAAAAAAAAAAAAGAAGGAAATGTTGCCAAATCACCCTATCAAAAAGAGTGGCCAGTTCTCTCACACCTGTCATCCTAGCTACTGAGGAGGTTAAGATCTGAGAATCCTGGTTCAAAGGCAGCCTAAACAGAATAACCCAGGAGACTTGGCTCCAATTAGCCAGCAAAAAGCTAGGATGGAGATGTGGCTCGAGTGGAAAAACCAAGTGAGAGCATGAGGCTGTGCATTCAAGCCCCAGTACTGACATGGAGAAAAAGAACAACAGGGGTCAATTTGAATGAAGCGAACTTAAGATGGATCTCTATCCTGGTTGAAAAGGCATAAAAACACTGACTACTCACAGAAATGCTCACGATCTGGCTTGCAATTCCATATCCAGGTGTTGCAAGCTTCCTGGGAGAGTCATGGGGATCCGGGTGCTGCGTTTCTCTCTGGTGGTCATCCTTGTGTTACTGCTCGTGGCTGGAGCTCTGACTAACCTACTTCCAAATATTAAAGAAGACAAGATCCTCACCCTGCGTCGGGAGATGAAACCCCAGGGCAAGCCCCCACTGGATTCCTTTACTCTCATTATGCAGACGTACAACAGAACGGATCTCTTGTTAAGACTTCTAAATCATTATCAGGCAGTCCCTCACCTCCACAAAGTGATTGTGGTGTGGAACAATGTTGGAGAGAAAGGGCCAGATGAGTTGTGGAACTCTCTTGGGCCACACCCTGTCCCTGTGATCTTCAAACCGCAAACCACAAACAGAATGAGAAATCGATTACAGGTCTTCCCAGAACTGGAAACCAAAGGTGAGTTAGGGCTGAAATATAAGTCTGATAGGGCAGATGTAGGGATGTGGATTCGGGATTCTTGCAAAACAGTTGTCTCTCTGGGCACTAGTGGCTCATACCTGTAATCCTAGCTACAGGAGGCTGA
>NW_012267355.1:3370059-3379053 GCF_000151885.1 Dipodomys ordii
AACATCCAGCAAGAATGTATGAAGCCCTGATTTCAAACCCTGGTACAGAGGTAGGAGTGGGGAGGAGGCACAGCACATCTGTGCAGATCAAACTTCCTGGCGTGAAAAGCTCTGAGTTTAAAAGAACTTTTTCAGCCAGGCACCAGTGGCTCATTACAGTGGCCTGTAATGCTAACTACTCAGGAGGCTGAGATCTGAGGATTGAAATTCAAAGCCAGCTTACGCAGGAAAAGTCTCTGAGACTCTTCTCTTCCTCCCCCCCCCCCCCACAGTTTATTAGAGATCAGAGTCTCACAGATTGTGCTGCCCTGGCTGGCTTCAAACCATAATCCTCAGATTTCAGCCTCCTGAGTAGCTAGGGGTTACAGGTGTGAGCCACCAGCCTAGGCTTTCTGAGACTCTTATCTCCAATTAACCGCCAAAAAGCCAGAAGTAGAGCTGTAGCTCAAGTGGTAGAGCGCTAGCTTTGAAGAAAAAAGTTGAAGGAGCTTTGTGTGACCCATGCAACAACTATATTCACAAGACAATATGTTGGAAATGATCGGTACAACTTGAGGGGAAGGGATTCAGGGGGAGGGAAAGTAGGAGAAAAATGAGGGATAGAGTAACAAGTTTGACAAAATGTACTTATTACTTTATGTAACTGTAACTTTATGTAACTGCACATCACCTTGACAATAACAAAAAGTTCAAGGACTGCACCCAGACCCTCAGTTCAAGCCTTAGTACTGGTGCGTGCACACATGCGCATACACACACACACACACACACACACACACACACACACACACGGAACACTTTGAAAAGCTGAAGGAAGTTTCCAAGATTTCAAAGAGCAGTTTGCTGGTGAGGAAATCACATATATCTTGCAGCAGTAACAAAGAAGCAATATTGTTACAATAAAAAAAGTTTGACAAATGCTATAATATACATGATTAATTATAGCAAAAGTAGTAAAATGCTGTTTAGCTTATGCTTCATACGTTTTTGTCACTCTCTTCCTCCCATTTGTAACCCTTTCATGAGGTTGTAATTTGCTTATAAGAAATTTTATTTGTTTTAAGAGCCATTAGTTTCTAGGATGATGGATGCTAATTATCTGCTTATTTCCCTCTGGGGCTATTTTGAAATCAATTATAATTCAAAAAGATTTTTTTCTACTAAATAAATCTATCAGAAGACAGTTATTACTCACTAACTGGATCAGAAAATACTTCATTTAAATGATCTATTTAGATACCATTGTATCTTATTGCTTTTGTTTTCAGTTCCAAAGGATTCAATGTAAATTTATTTTCCTTTTGTTTCAGCGGTGTTAATGGTGGATGATGATACACTCATTAGTGCCCAGGATCTTGTTTTTGCTTTCTCAGTGTGGCAGGTAATGTTGCTAAAACTTATCCAATGCTTAAATCAATATGCTATAGTTTAACGTGGGAGTTACTCAAAACATCTTAAGGAGTATATTTCTAAAACATAAACAAAATCATCGTAAGCTGATCAAGATTTCCAGAGCTGAATTAAGCCATTTTGAAAGTTGGTTTAATATTGGGAAGTATAGGGAAGAATAGCTGGAATTATCTCCTAGAGAACAACTAAGAAATCATTTGACACAGGAAAGATGAGAAGAGATCATTTCTACAAGCCATAGACAAGTGTCTTGAATGAGAAATACACTTGTGTGTGTGTATATGTGTGTGTGTGCCTGTGTGTGTGTGTGTGTGTCTCTGTGTGTGTGTCTCTGTGTGTGTGTGTGTCTCTGTGTGTGTGTGTGTGTGTGTCTCTGTATGTGTGTGTGTGTGTGTGTTGGTCCTAGGTCTTGAACTTAGGGCCTGGGCCTGTCCTTGGGCCTTTGTGCTCAAGGCTGGTGCTCTATCACTTAAGCCACAGCACTTTTTTTGTGTGTGTGGTTAATAAGAGGTAAAAGTCCTGCAGACTTTATTGCTTAGGCTGACTTTGAACTATGATCCTCAGATCTGAGCCTCCTGAGTAGCTAGGATTACAGCCACTAGCACCCAACTGTATCAACATTTTTAAAAAGCTTTTTGAGAATGAATTTATTATCTCAAAAAATGCAATACCAGTTTAGAAATGTCTGCATTTGCCATTGGACTGTCAGGTATTAGTTTCCTTTATTTTTTTCCCCTAAATCCTGGCTTGGATAAATGAGCATATGTTGTCACTAGCACTCTGTCGAATATGTAGTTCTAATCATAACTAACTTTTACAAGTTGCACTATAATTACCTGAGACCAGAACTGCGTTCAGATACTCTGAAGGCTGTACCATACATGGTCTGATTTGTACTGTAATAATTCCTTTATTAGCATGAATGGTAGGTTGTCACAGTTCCATGTATATAGCAGACTTCTGAAATCTGTGGTCTTAACTTCATGCCTGCATTGCTGATGAATTATGTCAGCAGTTTAGATTAGTAGCTTTTCCCAGTCCTATAAATAAAAGCTTTTTAGGCTAAAAGTACTCATGTAAAACATCAACTGTGAGATTTCTATTTAAAAAAAAAATCAACCTACTCCAAATGTAAAGATGAAGGCAGGCACAATATGAGGATTATGAATAATCTAAGTAAATCATAGTTAAAGATAAACATAAACTGTTCACTGCTGGCCCATACCTAGAATCCTAGTTCCTAAGGAGGAATTGTTCATGGTTCAAAACCAGACGAATCTGGGAAACTTTTTTTCTCCAAATAACCAGCAAAAGATCAAACTATAGGTATGACTCAAATGGTAGAGTGCCAGCCCTGAGTGAAAGAACATCCAGCAAGAATGTATGAAGCCCTGATTTCAAACCCTGGTACAGAGGTAGGAGTGGGGAGGAGGCACAGCACATCTGTGCAGATCAAACTTCCTGGCGTGAAAAGCTCTGAGTTTAAAAGAACTTTTTCAGCCAGGCACCAGTGGCTCATGCATGTCATCCTGGCTACTCAGGAGGCTGAGATCTGAGGATCACAGTTCAAAGCCAGCCTGGGCAGGAAAGTCCATGAGACTCTTTTTCTCCAATTAACTACCAAAAACCAGAGTAAAGCCCTACAACAGAGATACAGTGCTAGTTTTGAGCCAAAAGCTCAGAGAAACAATGACCAGACCCTGAGTTCAAGCCCCAGGACTAGTGTGTGCACATGTATGCACATGCGCGCTTGCATGCACACGCACGCGCGCGTACACACACACACACAAACACACACACACACAGACTTCCTGGCAGAAAAGTCCAAGCTGTATGAGGTGGGTGCATATGTGATTCCAGCCACACGGAGCCTCAGAATAGGCAGATCAAGGCTGGGGGCTTGCACCTAGATAGGAAGCAAAATCCTGTCCTAAAAATAACCATGGAACAACAGAGCTGGAGGCATGGCTCCGTAATAGAGCCCAGCTTAGTAAGCACGAGGCCCTAGGTGCCAACCCCAGTACTGAAAAAATAAAAGAGAGGTATAAATAGGATTTTTTAAGTTTTAGTCAGCAACTAGCAAGAGTAATTTCCAGCCATTGTCTAAGATAATCTGACTCCTTCCATGAGTGACAGGAGTTCCTTGTGGAGTAAATTAGAGCATGTGGACAAGAGGTGCGACTCAGTGTGCACCTCTGCGCCTGTACAATCTGTTCCTCCATCCTCACTGCTTTCTCCTGCCCTCCTCCATCCAGCTGTGAAAGCCCCTTCATTCTCTGCCTTGTCAAAAGCCCCGAGGCCTTTATTCCCCATCCACCAACCTTCCTCCTTGCCTCCAGCAACACAGGTGTCTCTGCACCGCCAACGTCTCATTGGCTAACCTTGCTGCATTTGCAGCTTTCTCAGCGTGGTGACTGGTGACTCCCTGCTCCCTGTCTGTGCTGAACCGCCCTAGGCTGAGTTCATCCATAGGAGATTTAGTGAATGGAACTTGAATTAATTTTGAATTAAACTTTTAATGCATCAAGCCCTTATCCCTTTCTCCTGAGTCAGTGTTGTTTTCTTTTGCTTTGATTGAATTTTGTTTTTCCTTGTCTCAACCTAATAATATTAAGTGGTTTACTATCTTATGTCCTCAAAGTTCTTGACACATTTCCCACTTGGATGTCTATGCATACATACATACATACATATATATATATATATATAATTAGATATAGATATATAAGATATATAGGATTTATATATGTATATAAGAAATGAGCTATATATAAATATAAGATATAAGATTTATATATAATACATATGAGATGTAGAAGACATACGTAACATATATGTCATATATAAAATATTATCAATATAAATCTTATATGTGTATCCCATAATTATCATATATATATATATACCATATATATCTTATATTATCTCATGTTTTTAAGAAGGAAATACTAAAAGCCGGTGCTGGTGGCTCACACCTGTAATCTTAGCTACTCAGGAGGCTGAGGTCTGAGGATCGCAGTTCAAAACCAGCCCTAGCATCTCCAATAAACCACCAGAAAATCGGATATGGCGCTGTAGCTCAAGTGGTAGAGTGCTAACGTTGAGCTGAAGAGCTGAGGGACAGCGCTCAGGCCCAGAGTTCAAGCCCCACGACCGACCAAAAAAAAAGGAAATACTCGAGTCAAAAAGAGATTAAAATTACTATTTTTGTTTTCTTGTGGTCCTGGGTTTTTAGCTCAGGATTCTGTCTTCGATGCAGGTCCTCTACCCATAGTCCTCTTTGCTTTAGTTATTTTTCAGTGATCTCATGTTTTTGTCTATACTGGCCTTAGAGATTCTCACGACCTCCACTTTCCTGTACTTAGGGAACTTATGGGTATAAGGCACCTCACCCTAGCAACATAAAACATTAAGAAAATCAACAGTGACCTTCAAGGACATTAAATTTATGAAGTAGCCCAGAGTTAGATGAAGTTAGAATGCAGAAATAGGGAAGAAGGAAAAGTCGACAAATCAGGTTTATTCTCTCTGTAATAAATGGATAGTCTCGCCATGTATATATGTACATTTGTTTGTGTGTATTTATGCGTGTGTGCATGTCCTGGGGCTTGAAGTCAAGGCCTGGGCACTGTTTCTTAGTTTTTGCACTCAAGGCTAAAGCTCCACTTCCAGTTTTTTGGTACTTAACTAGAGATAAGAGTCTCAAGATTTGTCTGCTTGGGCTGCCTTTAACCTTGATCTTAAGATCTCAGCCACTTAAGTAGCTAGGATTACAGGCATAAGCCACTGGTGCCCAACGTCGCTCTGTCTTTAAAGAAATCTCACACTTACTTATTCTTTTTTTCCCTTGTCAGCAATTCCCTGACCAAATTGTAGGATTTGTGCCTCGAAAGCATGTCTCCACATCCTCAGGTATCTATAATTACGGCGGATTTGAACTACAAGCACCGGGGTTGGTAAATGGAGACCAGTACTCTATGGTGCTGATTGGAGCCTCATTCTTCAGTAGTAAATATCTGGAACTCTTCCAGAGACAGCCTGCAGCCCTCCATGCTCTGATAGATGAAACTCAGAATTGTGATGATATCGCCATGAATTTCATCATCACCAAGCACATTGGAAAGACTTCAGGGGTATTTGTGAAGCCTGTAAATATAATTAATCTGGAAAAGGAAACCAACGGCTATTCAGGCATGTGGCATCGAGCTGAGCACTTTCTGCAGAGGTCTTACTGCTTAAATAAGCTTGTTAATATCTATGATGGCATGCCCCTAAAATACTCCAACATTATGATATCTCAGTTTGGGTTTCCATATGCCAATCACAAAAGTAAAATGTGAAAGGGAAGCAGAGGAAAAACTTGGCACTACTATCTTTAGATCTCAGCCTCCTGAGTAGCTAGGATTAGAGCCGTGAGCCACCAGCATCCAGCCAGTTGATTGTTTTCATGAGAAGCCTGAAATGCCTCTTGAGCAAAAGCCCGAAGTGCAGGGAAAAGCCATTAAAGAACATTTTAATCCCATGTGAAAAGGAACTTTTGTCGTTCCCCTTGCTTCCCCCATGGCCCTTCTGACTGTGGTTTTGATATAGTCATCAGTGCTTTGATGTTCGTTAACTAGCCTGCTGCGATTGAGAGGGTAAGTGTCATAGTGCAACAGTATCTAGTTGTTTGCTTGCATTTTGTCAGCATTAATTGCATGAATCACTCCAAAATGCAGTTTCTTATATGCATCAGTGGGCAGCTGGGAGAAAACTGTTATTGCATTTTGTTACTGAATTTGACCTTGCTAATGTCTATCAATTCCTTATGTTTTACATAAAGTCTGTGTTTTATAAACATGTATAAAATAACTTCTGAAAGAATGACTTAAGTAAAAGCTCACAGAAGTTAAAACCCTTAGTATCAAATGGTTTTTATTATTAAAGCAGAGGTTATCTCGCGGATACTAAGCAGGTGTGTGTGTATCATACACAAATGCTTACATTCAGAACAATTTTCCCTCTCTTTTTTCAACAAGACCCAAAGCACCATATACATCCTGATGAAATTTCAGTTACACCAGATGCACTGACGAGAGAGTCCCAGCAGATGGGATTGTTACATGAATTCATGGCTTTGCCCTCCTTGGTATCTGTTTAGTCCTAGATTACTACTGCTGCTAAGGGATACTTCATTAGGTCTTCATCACTTCCTCTTCCTCTTCTTCCTCCCCCTCTTCCCTCCCCCCCACTTTCCCCTTTCCTCTCTATCCCCTTTCCTCTTCCTCCATATCTTCACATAATGCCTGCAACATTCTCAAAATAAGAGAAATGTGAAAATACAGAAATCATGATCCACATTCTAATAATGAGATCCTTGTGGTTTAGTCTATGTTGTTTCTTTACATTGGAGTGTGTCCATGCCTGGGTATCATTACATACGAAGAAAAGAACTTCGAGCCTCCATAATGTCAATTATCTGCTTTCCCCAAACTTGGTAGTCCATACTTTCTCTTACCTCTTGGTATTCCACTATTGGATAAATAAATAAACTTTAAACATCCAATGTTTAATTTTAATTTAGCAGACTCATGTTTTGTTAAGGGTGGTGTGTGTGTGTGTGTGTGTGTGTGTGTGTGTGTGTGTGTGTGTGTGTGTGCTTTATGAGTTTCTGCATATTTAATATCATGGATGAGAAAGAAGTAGAAAAACTGCCCACATACTCCATGGGAAGAGTATTCATGGGGAAAATATTTTCCAATTTTCTTTCTTATCTTGTGTTTTCAGAAATCAGTTAAGCTTGACACTCCTTAATTATATCATGTTTTCAGATATTGGAGAGCAAATACAATTCCATATACATTACCAAGACTCCTGCAAGCATGGTGACTAGACTCTTACTACAATTGTCCTTAAGCTATGTCTCCCAACACTCTTTTGCTTTTAGCTATTTGACAGTCTTGCATTCTTGTCCAGGGCTAGCCTTGGACTATGATCCTTCTATATACCACCTCTTGCATAGGAAGGATTATACTCTCACACCAAAATACCCAGACTGTAGATTGAGATGAGTGTCTCATAGTTTTGTTTAGCCTAGTTTGGTCTCAAACGGTGGATCTCCTAATCTCTGCCTCTGCAGTAGCTGTGATAACAGACATGAGCCACACTGCCCAGCCTGCCTGAACACCTCTTATTCTGCCCCCTTGTTCTTGTTAGTGAGAAAATTGCTGCAACTACCAGCAGCAGTATAGCAGAGCAGTCATGTGCAGGTTTTGCCAGTGAGAAGATTCCAGCACAAATCTTTGCCTCAATATTTACTTAACTCTGCAGTCTCAGTTTCCTCATCTGCAAAGTGTGAATCTTCTCATTTTTCTTCCATAATGTCTATGTGGTCTCAAAATTGCAATGCGGTGAGAAGGGTAAGTGAGGTATGATCACATGGTACATGGTTGTGAGGAAGAAAGGAAGTGTTAGGTTTTTAAAAAGAGGTAGCCGAGTAAGAACAGCAGCACGCATAGGTAAGGGGTAGGTTTATTCAGTAGACCTGCTGGGACCAGGCAAGGTTGGCACTCCACGTGGCTGGGAAAGGCCTAGGAAAGAGAGAGAGCTGGGAAAGAGAAGAGAGAGGAAAGAGCTAGAAAAGAGCAGCGAGAGAGGGCCTCTGGGCCTGGGCTAGGCCTTATCTAGGGTATGGGTGGAGAAAGGTGTGGCCACATCGAATTCAGATGTGACCTCAGTGGATGCAGATGTGACCTCTTCCAGGTGTCCCAGTTGCCTAGGTAACACAGGTACTGGGTGGAGACTTTGCTGTGAGGAGGGTGGAGTCTGCTGGCCATCCAGGAGCAGACCTTACAGGAAGTAGCTTGCATAAAAATACCACCACACCTTCTCCATGTTCCTGGTTCTGGAAATCACTTAGGAGTGATAGGGTTCCTGACATAAGGGCAAAATTAATGGCACAGAAAAGCCCTGCAGGCACCAGGTAGAACAGGAAGGTGTCACTAACAGACAAGGAGCCATGGGAGTTTCTCTGACCATCACCCCAAATACCTTCAGTCTCCTCACAGAAGCAGTACATATTCAGTTCAGCAACTTTGGCATAGTCAGAAGATGACCAGGAGGAAGTTAAAAGTCCACCTACCCAATTAGCAATGGCATTTTGGAAACATCTTTTTCAAGGAATGTTTCAACAGCATACCTTATTTAGTATTACATTGTATGGCTAAAATCATGATTTATGAAGTTAATTATCATACTACCATTACTGGTGGGGCTTTGCACTCTGGCCTGACTTTTACACTCAAAGCTGTCACTCTACAACTTGAGCTACAGCTCCACGTCTGGCACTGTGTGTGTGTGTGTGTGTGTGTGTGTGTGTGTGTATGTGTGTGCTTAATTGGAGATAAAAATCTCATCAATTTGTAGCCGGGCGCTGGTGGCTCACGCCTGTAATCCTAGCTACTCAGGAGGCTGAGATCTGAGGATCGCGGTTCAAAGCCAGCCCGCGCAGGAAAGACCGTGAGACTCCTATCTCCAATAAACCACCAGAAAACCGGAAGTGGCGCTGTAGCTCAAGTTGTAGAGCGCTTGCCTTGAGCTGAAGAG
>NW_012267355.1:3380388-3405854 GCF_000151885.1 Dipodomys ordii
AAAAAAAAAAAAGAAAGACCTGAGGCTGTGACCCCAAGATTCTAGATTCTAAATGAATGTGTGGGGGGGAGGGTTCTGTAAGTGGACATGCACTAGGGACACTAGTCCCAGATGTTGACCTGCCAGGTCCTTCCAGTTGTGTTTTCTCTCCTCACATCTGCATCCTCCCATCCTCCTCTTTGCTTCTCCTTTCACAGAGGCCTTCTCAATGTAAAACCCACATATTTTCAAGAATACTCCAAGTTCTGGCACCATTTATTTTTCTTCTCTGCAGAATAAGGATGACAACATCCGTCCTAAAACTGTGTTTCAGAGAACACAATGTACAGGAAAGAATTTTGTAGTGTCTGGGAAAACAAGATTTTTTTTTTTAAAAAAAGCTATTACGGATAAAGAACAGCTTAGCTTAAGGGTTTAAGAAAAAAATCTGTTATAAAGTAAGGTATTAAAATTATCCCTTGGAGAATGAAAAGAAGCTAGAATAGCTTGGTGCAGTGGCTCATATCTGTTATACCAGCTACTGCAGAGGCAGAGCTGAGGAGGACGGCAGTTTGAGGCCAGCCTAAGCCAAAAGAAGTCTATCTAGTCCCCTTCTCAGGCTGAGTGTGGTGGGATGTGTCTGTAATCCCAGTTAAATTCACAGAAAGCTATGGGTCTGTGGCTTGAACTGAGGAAAAACATGAGATCTTACCTGAAATTTTAAAAAAATAATAAATAAAAAAGCAACAAAAGGTCTAGGGGCCCTGAGAACGCTCATGGCTCAAGCCTGTAAACCTAGCTACTCAGGAGGCTAAGATTTGAGGATTGCAATTCAAAACCAGCCCAGGCAAGAAAGTCCATGAGACTCTGACCTCCAAGAAAAACCCAAAAACGCCAGTATTAGAGCTGTGGCTCAAGTGGTAGAGTGCTAGCCTTGAGCATTTGAAAAGCTCAGGGACAGTGCCTGAGTCTTGTGTTCAAGCCCCAGAACTAGCACATACAAACAAAGGTAGTACTCAGGGGTAGGAATTGACTCAAGTGGTCATATGTGGGCAAGTATAAGACCTTGAGTTTAAACTCCAATATTGAAGGAGAGAGAGAGAGAGACTATAACACAGAGTGAATATTTCAATGAAGTATTTAATCTGGAAATGACTCTGAAGCCTCTCTTTAGCTCAATATTTCTTTTAGGTTTTTGTTGTTGTTGTTTGGCAGTGGTGGGGCTTGAACTTGAGGCCTCGGCTCTGTCCCTGAGCATTTTTCCTGAAGGCTAGGCACTACTGCTTTGAACTACAGTGTCACTTCCAGTTTTCTGGTGATTAATTGGAGAGAAGAATCTCAGGCTGGCTTTGAACCATGATCCCCAGATCTCAGCCTCCTAAGTAGCTAGACTTACAGGCATGAGCCACCAGCACCGGGCTTTCTTTTAGTTTTAAAAGAAAAAAAATTAAATGCTAACTGAAATATTTTGTTTCTTTAATTTGAAGAAAGCAGGCTAACTTTACAGTAATAGGTTTGCAACCTGGGGTGATTTGCACTCTCCTCTCACCACCAACACACCTCTAGAAACAGCTGGTAATGCTTGGAAACATTTTTGGTTGTGAAAATTGGAGGCAGATGGCTGGCATCTGGGAAGGGGAGTCCAGAAGGCCTCCTATCCTCCCACTCTCTCCACACAATGACACAGTGTTGAGGGAAAGCATGCTGTGGCATTGCATGGGAAGCACAGCTATGGGTGCAAGTTGCATTTCTAAAGTGCTGCCTGCAGAATAATGCTGAATGGGATTGAAAATTAAAGGAGACAGTTTGCTTGTATTACTGAGGAGAAACCTAATGCACGATTCTGTGACCCAACCTTGATGAAGAAGGGATAACTTTCCCCAGTTAAGCTTTCTATCAGGGTTTGGGGATTTAGCCTTGTGGAAGAGCTCTTGTCTACCAAGTGGAAGGCCCTGAGTTTGGTTCTCAGTATGGGGAAAAAATGCTAACAACAACAAAAAAGAGGTGGTTCTTTTTTTTTTCTTGGATCTGAAACTACACATTCTTCTTTCTATTCTCACATCTGAAGAAATAGAAAGTGTAGGTGATTTTCTGGGAAAGAAATCTGAATAAACCTGTATTTCATAAGCACCAGAGAACATTATTACATAACACATTAGTGATTTAAACAACATATCTCTCGATAGAGAAAATTGGAGTAGCTGAGTTGAAATAGGTTAAGTATCAATTCCTCAGCATATTTATGAGTCTTTATTTTTGGTTAAAATAATAAGCTTGCTAGGTTCCAGTGGCTCAAGCCTATAATCTTAGCTATTAGAATGTTGAGATCAGAGTGAACATCGGCAGAACCTGAGCAGAAAAGTCCTCAAGATTCCATCTCCAATTAACCAGAAAAATGCTGGAGTAGAGGTTGGCTTACATGGTAGAGTGTCAGCAGCAAGCCGAGCAAAAGTGTGAAGCCTTAAATTTCAGCCCAAATACTGGAAAATAATAATAATAATAATCTTGAGCAATGTAAAGCTAGTGAAGATGATTTCTATAGGAAAGAACTCTGGAATGGAAAAATCAGGAAAGTTTTCATAGTATCAGTTAGATATCCAACTTATTTAAATTTATCTAGGTCTCTTTCCTTATCTCCAAAGAGAGGGACAAAACAAATGATTTCTTTCCTATTGTAAAATTCTTTGCCCCTAAATCAGAGTGTTGAATTACCAGCTTTTAAAATAGGTACATTATATTTCCTGGCAAGAAACCCTCCTTGAGCATACCAGCTTGGAGTTTGTTCCTTCACTCCAACCTAAATCTAGCTCTGCAATAATGGTCACTCAAAGTAAATTCTAATGCACTAAATATTGCTGTGTATTGTAGTGATTTAGGACAGAAGACAGGATAACAATTGACTGGAAGAGGTTATATTATTTAGTATGTTACTCCTTAATAAAGTTTGTGTTTAAAGATTTCACTGGCCATTATTCAGGTTAACAAACCACTGGAGTCAAATTTAGCTGTAAGTCAGAAGTTGAAATTTTCAGCCACGGATTTGTTAAACTCAGAATGTGAATGCAAGTTTTAAAGACCAAAATATTCTACATAAATAGAAAATTCATAAAACCCAAGATTTATGAATTTCCTCTCTCACCAGCAGATGTCAGTGCAAGCTAGTGAGCTAACATTTTATCACTAAATGCTGCCTGAAACAGTCTTAACACGTATTGTCAATGATTTTGATTACGAATATCTTCTTAAGTGTAACTATGGGGAAAAAAATCTATCTTTCAAAAGTTAGCAAGTTAAAATGAGTGCTGATCTTGGTAATTCATATGTTTATAATCCACGTTATCATCATAACATCTAAGTAACATATAAGTAACACAATCTTAGTTAAATACAAAATTCAAATGTATAGAAGTATTACAATAATGCAGTTTTTAAATCACAGGTATCATATTGCAGATAATATAAATGTATTCAGTGAAGGGCATTATTATTAAATGATGAGTCATTTGGCAACTGCTATATGAATTAACAAAAATGCAGATTTCAAAATTTAAAAAAATTTTTGAAAAAATTCTTACACATTACAGACCCTGGAACCAAAATGAACTCATTTATCTGTGACACCAACGTACCAACTCATAAGAAACAAGCCATCAGTAGTGTGATACTTGTTTGTATACTAGCATGTATATGTGCTTTTGCTTTCAGCAAACAACTTAAACCCACTAGATCAGCACCTATTTTGTGCTGAATGCACAGCTTACATTCACCATATCTTTATTGCAACTCCTCTTTGTAGAACTTAATTAATGATAGTTTGAGGATACAAGAACCGGTGCCTGTGGAGGTACTTGTGTTACAAATAAGAGTTATACACCAAGCCAAAATGATAGGTTGCTGAGTTCAAGGCTGTACTTTTCCCTTTATATAATAACTCATTTGGGGGGGGGTTCCAGTTATGGGGCCTGAACTCTGGGCCTGGACGCTGTCCCTCAGCTCTTCAGCTCAAGGCTAGCGCTCTACCACTTGAGCCACAGCTCCACTTCCAGCTTTTTTCTTTTTGCTTATGTGGTGCTGAGGAATCGAACCCAGGGCCTCAGGCTTGCAAGGCAAGCGCTCCACCACTGAGCCACCTTCCCAGCCCCAATAACTCATTTTTCAGAAGAGAAAATAATTATTTTATGAATCTGTATGGAAGAGATTTCATGTTTGTGGATCTCCCTTGGAACATTCTATACAAAGTATTTCTATAACAGATACGAAACATTACCAAATAACCTAAACTAAAATAAAATAGAACAAAAAGATAAATAAATAAATATGTGTGAAATTGCTTTATAAAAGCAAAAACTATTGTTTCTCAAAGTTAAACATGCATTTGCTATGGGATAGCAATCCCGTGCCTAAATATTTACCTAGGAGATATGAAAATACATATCGAAGAAAAACTTATTTTTCAATACTACACTCAGAAATGCTATCCCTCAGAAATAAAGAAGAGGTAAAAATCTTTCTCAAAACCTAAGGAAATGCATTAGCTCTATACCAGCCTTACAAAAAAGAAATGCTTAAATCAAGAAAAGGAGTAACAGCTCATGATTTCTTTGGAGAGAGAAATTATACAATTTGTCCAGTAGGTGTCATGAACTCCTTTATGGAAAAGCTAACAATTCTTCATATCAAATACTTTTCAAATGAATGTTTACCTATTTTTTCTTATCCGTGGAAGTTATTAACACCATTTCTCTGTATAAATGCTTAGAGGAAAGAAAATGTTCTAAATATTCCATCTGTTTCTTATAATTTTTTCTTCATCTCTAATTGAGTATGCTAAATCTATATACCAAGATGAAAAAAGTAATTCCCTTACTTCATTATCTTCAGTGTCAAACATTTTTCGGAAAATATAGCCAATGGCTTTACCAACATTATTTGCTCAATCTTGGTATTTTATTGAGAGTCCTTCCTGAGGAAGCTCTGTTCCTCAGACACCATAAAACTTTATTCTAATCAAAGGGCTTCCATTTTGCCTTGTAACATTTATACAAGACTCTCCTCTCTTTTGACCTTCCCCTCAAACAATAAGTTCCCCGAAGGTACTAGAACTCCATACCAAGCATAGCTAGCATAGCACCTTGATCTCAAAGTCTGTTAATGACTTGCAAATAAGTTAATTAATACTTAGATTGAACTCAGGATCTGGGCACTATCCCTGCGCATTTTTGCTCAAGCCTAGCATTCTTGAGCCACAGCTTCACTTCTGGGGTTTGTGGTGATTAATTGAAGATAAAGAGTCTCACAGACTTTCATACCTAGGCTAGCTTGGAATAGTGATCCTCATCTCTCAGCCTCCTGAGTTGCTAGGATTACAGGAATGTCTCCTGGATCATTCATATATGTCTTAAAGTAGGTGTGTCTGTATGAGCTGGTAAAGAACAAAAAGTGGTCAAAACAATTGAGAAGAACCAAGAGGCACATACTATTTTTCCTGGAGGAACACAAGGCCAATTGTGGTTTGTAGAAAGAAATAAGACAGCAATATGTAGCAACATAAATATACAAGATAATGGAATAGATACATGCCTTATGTCAACAGCTACTGGAAGTCTTAACATGTTCGCTTTAAACACATCTGGATATTTGGCATTTGGACACATTGATGGATTCTTCAGAATGTTCTTTTTCACCACAGAATGCATAGAATTACCCCAATTAATTACACTTAAATAGAGGTTATCAAAATATTTTAAGCAATTTATTTATAAGATCTAGCAACAGGCTTAAAATAACTACGACAATTTCATAAAAGTGATGAGCAGAAATGATATTTTGAGAAACCCGAGACAAGTGTAAAATGATATGAAAAAATATTTTTGACAGTCAGAGTTACTGTTAAACTTCTGTAGTTTTTTTTTAATGTAAATTGAGAATTGGTGAAAATGCTAGGTTTCAAAGTGTAGAGAAATTAAAGTTGTAATCATTTCGCCTTTGTAAATAGAACCCTTCCATTCTATTTATGAAGCACTTACTTAAGGGGCTCCACAGACCCATTTTAAAGAACAATGGGCAGGAGGGAAGATAGGAAGACAGGGTTATGAAGGAAGGAGCAAAAAGGACTTCCCTTCCAAGGTAGAGTCTTCACTGTTTTCTTTCAAAAAACTCATTGTATTCATCTATTTACCTGTCAGTTAGTGCCTGCATGCGTGCGTGCGTGCGTGCATGTGTATGTGTGTGTGTGTGTGTGTGTGTGTGTGTGTGTGTGTGTGTGTGTTGGGGCTTGAACTCAGGGTCTCAAGCTCATACTTGGGCTCTTTTGCTCATGGATGGTACACTGCCATGTGAGTCACGCTTCTGTTTGGCATGTTCCTTGTGAATTAGAGATAGGAGTCTCACAGGCTTTTCTGCCTGGGCTGGCTATGAACTCTCAGCCTTCTGAGTGACTAGAGTTACAGGAGTGAGCCACTAGTTGCCTGGCCTCCTTTCTCATTTATTTTTTAGCCCATTACAATAAGGATCATGTTCTAGACACTCCATGAAAACATTCTTTCCTAAGTCATAACCTGCTATCCATGATCACGTAGGCCAATGTATGTGTCTTGGTACATAAATTATCTGATTTCTTTTTGGCTTTTTTGTTGTTGACAATTCTCTTGTTCAAATTTCTCTTCTGCCTTAACTCTTTCTTTTACTTGTTTAAAGGTTCCTTTTTCAGCCTCCTATCCTGCATCTTCCTCTTCTTTCTGCCTATGAATGTATACCTGGAATTCTACCTACCTTCTATTTCTCGTATAACCCTGCACACACCCTACCTCCTCTCTGTCCCTCCCCCCTGCCCCCTTCTCTCTGAGAAGTCTTAGCTATGCAGTTCTCTAATCTAAGCCTCTTTCTGGAATCTGGTTTCCTATATTTAAATACTTAGGACATAATTCTGAACTGAGAATCTCTGAAACTGAATTCACCTAATACTAAATTCATCCACTTCATCTCTCTGCTTCTTCTCTTATATTTTCTATTCTGGTGAATGTCATTGTAATCCAAAAGACACTCAGGTCAAAATCTGAAAGTTTCTTTTTTCTTTCCCTTTTTCTTTCTTCTTCTTTCCTTTTTTTTTTCCTGTGCCAGTCCTAGAGCTTGAGTTCAGCATCTCGGTACTATCTCTGAATTTTTTTCCACTCAAGGCTAGCACTCTACCACTTACACCACACCTCTACTTCCAGTGGTTAATCAGAATTAAGACTCTCATTGACTTTCCTGCCCAGGCTGGTTTTGAACCACAATCCTCAGATCTCCGCCTGCAGAAAGCTAGGATTCTTGGTGTGAGCCACTGGCCCCCAGCTGAAACCTATTTTATTTTCATTTCTTCTCTCTTACAGCAAAGGATAACATTAATTTTTCAAAATTATTTTTTCTAAGCTCTCTCCAGCCAGCCCCCCCTTTTTTTCTAGCTGCTCCATTATTAAGGCGGATATCTTGTAAGTACCATGCTTACACGTATGAGGTCGAGTGCCAAGTGTTTTCCACTGGCTGTTCTATTTAGTCTTCCGTTCATCCCACGGGGCAAGAGTTCTTGTGTGTACAATTACCTGTGAGATTATTGAAGCCAAGGAGGGGCGAGAGCTTGTCCAAAGTAATAGGCCCTTTAAACGGGAGAGCCTATTCTTTCGTACTCCAAAGCCATGTGTTCCCTGGATCTCTAGTATTCCTGGCCTAAAATCTATGTACCATGTTATCACTAGAAGTTGTTTTCCCACAGGCAAATTTGACCAACTTTACTTAGCTGTGATTCCTCAGGGCAACCTGAGCCCCTTCATCAAAATGCTCAGATTCCTAAGCTGGCCTTCATAAGCTGCTCTCCACTCATCCTCTTCTGTGTCTTCCCCCATCCCCCACTCCACACTCAGCAGCTCTCCACCCAACCTCGCACATCACTCTGCCCCAATACACTCATTGGCTTATTCTGGCTGCCATGGCAAAGCACCACAGATTAGATAGCCCCGATTTATTTTCCCTGGGGTGCTAGAGATAGAAATCAAGCTATCAGCATGGCTGTTTTCTCCTAAGGCCATGAATAAGGACCTGCTCCAGGCCTCTCTTCTTGGTTTATTCTCATTATTCCTCACATGGTCTTTTCTTGTGCGTGAAGCTTTATGTTCCTGGTGTGTCTCTGTTTCTATGTGTCCAAAGTTTCTCTCTTTCTGTCATTTTGTTCTCTGTCTCTCTCCCTTTATTTCTCAGTACTGGGGATTGAAGTAGGTCTCACACTTGCTAGGCAGATGCTCTGCCACTTAATCTACTTTGCCAACCCCTTGTTTTTTTAATAATTAAATACAATTTAATATTTATTAGAAAGAATGTCTATGATATGTTAGTTTTTATAAATATTACAAAATATTGTACATAGTATATTTATATTTGCATATGCATATTAAATATGGAAAACACGGAGGGCAGGAAGCCTTGGGTTTAATTCTCTCACTGTACCACAAGTCACCAAGTCAATAACTTCCAGCCCTTCCAACCTGAGATTGATCTCATTAGAACATAGATGATATGTGGAATGTCATATTCTTAATTGGAATTTTGTATCCTACTCAGATTAGCATGCACAAAGATTATTCATGAATATCACCCAAGGCCCAATTAAAATGCACGGACTCAATTGCTGCAATTCACTCCTTTGTGTGACTTTTCTCTTGTAGCTTTCCCAGTGACGCAGACTTAAACCCAGTTTTTCTTTTTTTTCCCAAATGGACTAAGGATGGGCAAATGGAGAGGGAACAGGCAGTGCCATTTGCCTCCAAACCTCACTGGGACAGTTTTATGCTCTGCAGAAGGACTAAAGTTACTTCCCCCAGGGAAACGTTTCATTTCCCCCATCTGTGGTGGGAATGGAGAAGTAAGGGTGCAGAAAGAGGTTATCTAAGGCCTCTGGAGATCATTTGAAGGGCATGCAGGTTTTCCTTTATAATTTGGGAAACTTTCAGCTCACTGTTTATTCTTGGTCACTATGCGGTTCTCAATAGGACTGCAAGTTACAAATGCAAAACGTGATGTCAGGTCCTAGTCAGAACAACCAAAGGGAAATGCTCCATTCAGTTCCCTTCCTTCTAAACGATTCAGCCAAAGTCTTTATTCATCTTCTATCAACAATTAAGAACTCTTTGTTTTGAAATATTGAGGATTAAACACAGGGCCTTGTGAATGCAAGGGAGGTCTTTGTCTAGCTCATTCATTTTGATTACAAAGATCAATTGATTAAAGTGCATGTAACAGTGCCTGGTAAATTATGACTGGCCAATAGAGGTAATTATTGTTCTTTGTCTTATAGAACTGTTGATTGTGTCTGTTTGCTACCTGGAGCTTGAACTCGGGGCATAGGCATTGTTTCTGAGCATTTTTTTTTTTTTTTTTTGCTCAAGGCTTGCACTCTACCACTTGAGCCATAGCTCCAGTCCTGACTTTTGGGTGGTTATTTGGAGATAAGAGTCTCATCTTTGTAACTGGGCTGGCTTTGAAACACAACCCTCAAATCTCAGCCTCCTGAGTAGTGAGGATTGCAGGTGTGAGCCACTGGTGCCCGGCGAGAACTGTTGAAAACTAAGTGAATCAATGTATTCAAAAGAGCTAGCTTCCCAATGTCCAACACCTAGAAATCACTTACTAAATGTAGCAAAGGAAAGGAAACTGAGTAAAAACAAAATAAACCAATTAAATGCACCATTCTTGTTCTTCTCCATCAAATCCCTGCCTATAGCCTCAACAGAGGGGTCTTTTATGAAGTTAAGACAGATCGAGTGTCTGGCAATGTGGCTTAGTGGTAGAACGCTTGCCTAGCATGCATGAAGCCCTGGGTTCAATTCCTCAGAACCACATAAACAGAAAAAGCTGGAAGTGGCACTGTGGCTAAAATGATAGAGTGTTAGCCTTGAGCACAGAGAGACTCAGGGACAGAGCCTAGGCCCTAAGTTCAAGCTCAAGGACCAGCAGAAAAAAGAAAGAAAATAAAAAAGAAAGAAAAATGTAGCAGTGATCGAGAAGTTAAATTTTCTGGGCTGGGAATGTGGTTTAGTGGTAGAGTGCTTGCCTAGCATGCATGAAGCCCTGGGTTCGATTCCTCAGTATCACATAAACAGAAAAGGCCAGAGGTGGCACTGTGGATCAGAGTACTAGCCTTGAGCACAGAGAGGCTCAGGGACAGTTGCTCAAGCCCTGAGTTCAAGCCTCAGGACTGGAGATAGAAAAAAAAAAAAAAAGACAGATCTATCACAGTCCTTTTCACAGCCTTTTGGCATTTAAGGGCCTTAGGGCTCATTCAAAATAAAAGCCTAAGTCCTTAGGGAGAGCTGCAGGTTCTTAACTGTTTGGATCTCATTTTTTCTCCTACCCTCCTAATCTGTCACTTGTGTCTCACCTTCCTCAGCCACCCCAGCTCTGGACTTGACTTTGAACATGCCAGTCACTTTCTGCCTCAGCCCTGCCCTTCGTTGTGCCAGTGGTGCCCTGCGGCGTGCCAGTGGTGGGTACTCACAAGCTGGCAGTCTCACATCACATAAGTCTCTGGTCCCACACTACCTCCCTGAGGCCATCTTTGGTCTTTCTGTCACCTTGCTCGATATGACCTTTCTGCTTAGTAATTGTTACTGTTGTACTGTATAGCTTACCTCACACACACACACACACACACACACACACACACACACACACACACATTTCAATGATCATTTACCCAAACAGACTGAAACTGACCCTTTAATTTTATAGCGATCAGCCAAGTGCTGACATCCTAGCCACTCAGGAGATCTGGGGATTGTGGTTCAAAGCCAGCCTGAGCAGAAAAGTTTGTGAGACTCTTATCTTCCATGAACAGCAAAAAGTTGGAACTGGAGGTATGGCTAGAGAAAGAGGGCTAGCTTTTTTCCTCCTGTTCCTCTTCTTTTTTTCAGTCCTGAAGGTTGAACTTAGGACCTTACGTTTGTAAGGTAAGTGCTCTACCCCTTGAGCTATGCCCTTAATCTTTATTTCTGAAAAACATCTTAAATTTTCTGAAGTTATTTCAGCTCTTTGCTCTTGAAATAATCCAATTCATTCATAATGCATCATGAGCATTTTGTATATTGCTAGTTTGGGTTTTACATTTGTTTTAAATACCTTGAATTTATTCTCCAAACCCTGATCCTATCTAGGGATTGCATTGTGCTTTCATTAGTTGGGAGATCTCTAGTTACTGAGAGAAAGGTATAAGGAAGTAGGGTCTGGAAACATTTTCTAGAAATTTTGTCTTAACAGTCTTGTTTTGAGCCTCCATTTCTCACAATTTTATTTCCTTATCACAGAAAAAAAAGTTTAAATTACCTCCTTCTGGAAAGGAAAAAAATAGCAGCAAATATTTGATTTAATATTTGCATTATGAAATATAATCAAGAGCTTGAAAACTTGGCTTTATTATTCTCCAGTTGCATTGTGATTCTTTTCTTCTTCCTCAGGCTTCTGGGTGGATAAGTAGAATTAGCTCAGTCTCATGGCCTGAGTGTGAGGTTACAGACAATGTAATACAAGAGAAAGCAGTAATCCACATCATCCTATTTATGAAGATTTTATTTAGGCTTTAGAAGACTTAACAAATTTTCAGTCTCAAATGAATGTAGGTTTTCTGGAAACCCAAGATGCATTTCTGGGACCATAACTCATTTTTGTCATATGGGAAGACCTTTTCCTGGACTTTACTTGCTAATAGACTATTATAGATTCACCTGTACAAGCAGTAAATATTGAGCAGGGAGTGACCAAAGGCTCATCTGTCTTCAACAATCTGATCTGATGGTTCAGTTATATATATGATGCCTCATGTTTTGGTTATATATTACTTACTCTCTGAAGTTTCTTTGGTGTTCCTCCAGAGTGAATTATGTTTTCCCCAAATTTCCAGTACTTGTTTCTGTGATGACATTTAGTGATTTTCACACTTCATTCCATATACATCTATCTATCTATCTATCTATCTATCTATCTATCTATCTATCTAGTATGTATCTGCATATACTATATCTATCTATCTATCTATCTATCTATCTATCTATCTATCTATCTATCTATCTATCTATCTACCTATATAGGAGATTTGGGCAGGGTCAGAGCTCTGATACTATTGCACACCCAATGCCAAGACTTGTGCCTGACTTGTAGAAAAAAATTAAAAATAGAAAAGCAAACAATAAATTCTGCTTGTATGAATAAATTAGCAAATTCATTGATATCATTTCACCTTTCCTCACCCACCCCTGATATATGAGATGAAGAGAATTAATAGCAAAACTCTTATGTAGATCTTTTAACCTCATTACCAACTCAAGGAAGAATACTATATATAGAACCTCTACAGAGAGTTGAGCTTTTGCTAAAATATTTCCAGAAGAGGAAATATATGAAGCTTTTCCCATTTATGGATAGTCTATTTTTAGAAAGTGATTTTTTAAATTGGATTAAAAGTTGCCTCTTTTTTGCCCTTTGGACTCTAGCTGATACCCATTTCTATAGAATAATTCTCCAATTTTTAAAAACAACACAAGAAACAAAAATAGTTCAATGTATGATGAGGCTGGTTTGTCTTCTAGGGACATCACCATCAGCCAGAATGTCAGTTTTTCTTTCCCCAATAGAATGTCTTGGTTTTGAATTCACATATTGGCAGACTGCTCACAAACCAAAAAGGACAACAATACTGGTGGGTATGGTGAGCTATTGCCAGGAAGGAAAATATACTTGATTTTTAGCTTTATATTCCACATGAGAGGTAGTCTTATCATTCAGGTTCTTTATGATAGATGACATATAACATAATATAGGACTTTGTGTCTCATTGTGATAGTTTGCATTTGAAAACACTCATCAGACTTTCTCTGTGTGTCTGTAATGTTCCCATCTTCCTACTGCCAGGGTCTCATTGATATATAGATATATATCATATATATGACATATATTTGATATATATATATATATATATATATGTCTTGCCAGTCCTGGGCTTGAACTCAGGGTCAAGACACTGTCCTTGAGCTTCTTTGCTACCTTCAAGGCTAGCTCTATTCTACTTGAGCCACAGTGCCACTTCCAGCTTTTTCTGTTTATGTAGTACTGAGGAATCGAACCCAGTGCTTCATGCATGCTAGACAAGCACTTATTCTTCCAATAAGCCACATTCCCAGCTCTCATTCTATTTTCTAAAGCCCACCTAAAGTTCTATTTCCCTCCACACATTTTTGTCCAAATGGTTCTAGGTCTTATTCATTGCTTCTTTCTTTCCTTTAAGATTTTTAAATTGAAAATTATAAACCTAAATGAAAACTGTGCACCATTGAACCACTAGATGCAAAAAGAATACCATGGAGCTCACTAAAATAGGGAACAGAATACTACTTTAACCCTGGGAGCCCACCCTCTGTCTCTATGTATCCTTTCCAAACCAAAGTTTTAGAACTAATTGTCTATCTTATAATTTAGCCCTTATAGTAAATAAGTACCATCTTGTCCTGCCCTGAGGCTTAAGTATGCTGATTTTATTCTTCCTACTCAATGGTGAGCTCTTTAGGGGTATGGACTACATATACTACTTTGCAGAATGTCCCATAGTGTTTAAGCTTTATGATAAGTAAATATTATTTATTCAATAGATAGCTGTATAATTGAGGCAGGATAGATCAGGGAAAATGAGACATGGTAAACAGCTGCCAGGAATTAAAAACAACATTAAGTTTAAAGCAGATACAAGAGATATTCATCCATTTGCTTCCCTTAAGATTAAGGGTCCAAAGTCATTTTAGGGAACAATGTGGCAGGATAAATTAGGGAAAATAAGGCCTGGTGTAGGCAACTAAGAAACAAGGTACTGAGAAACATAGAAACACTATCTGTGCTTCGAAGAGATATAACAGGATGCATTCCTTACCATAAGAATTAGCATCTGTTTGGTGGCAGGACTCATCCCTTCCTGAGAGAAATGTTACCCCAAAATTAAAAGGGTAAACTCAAAGCATAAGCAGCCACAATGGGAAACAAGAGCCAGGAACTTAGCTAGTGTAACAACATCAAGAGTGATTGAGAGCAAAGACAATTACCTATCTTTGCCAAACTTTAAGTTAGACTGCTACCTTTATCATATACATACCCCTAATGTCAGAGAGCTCTGCCTCTCTTTCCCTTTGAAAGCACCTACACTCTTGAGTGTGCCTGGGCCTTTTCTGTGCCTTTTTGCTTATCTGTCAGTTTTGTGCCTGCTTGTCCGCTTGCTTACTTACTCAGTAAAGTTCTACCAAGTTTTCTTACCATTATGACTTGTTCAGAAATTCTTATTCTATGATTGAATCAAGGACCCTAAATGAAGAGTCCCTACTTTCATAGAGAAACTCCACAGACCTTTACCTGCACCCAATGACATCATGATGATAGATTAGGAAAAAACAACACTGGAGGACTTGCTTTCATCCATCTCCAAGAGCTAACATTGTTACATTGTTAGAGCTTTCAAATATTTCCCTTAGAAAATGGCAAGGTTCTATTTTCTTAGATTCTTTTCCCACGTTTTATGTTCTTTGGTTTCAGTTTTATTTTCCTTGCTATAGCATTGAGTTTTCTTGGAAATTCCTCAGGGAATTTCCAGTTTTGCCAAGCAGAATATACAGGAATACTTTGTCAATGAATGGAAGCCTGGGACAACATGATAGCAACACTAAAGATTGCATCCCTTCTACCAGTGAAAACTATTACCATCCCAACTCAGCCATCTCTCCTCCACTGTACACTTCTGTCATCACAAAAACCTTGTGTTGCAACCCAAGAGACTGAGATATGGCGGGTCATATTCTAAAAAGCCAGCCTGGATAGAAAAGCCTCTAGCTAGCAAAAATCTGAGCTGCAGGTCTGACTCAATTGGCTGAGCACAAATATGCCAAACTTCACATAGGAAGGGAAAGAAAGAACTATTTGGACAACTGCTACACTCATTCATCAAAATAACAGGTATTTGTTGAATTCACACAAGGTACCAGACCTAGACTCTGCTATAGTCACTTTGGATTCATTGGTGAGCAAAACAGAAGTCCTTGCTTGGAGTTTACATTATGGTAACTATATGCTAATTGTCATTCCAATTGTGTGATGGGCCAATTTATTACTTGAAATTTGTAAACAGATATGTGTGTGTGTGTGTGTGTGTGTGTGTGTGTGTGTGTGTGTGTGGCAAATGAATTGAACAGACACTCCTTGGAAAAGAAAGACAAATTGCCAATAAATGCATAAGAAACTGCACAATATTCTCTGACCATAAAGGAAATACAAATTAAAACAATACTGAGATTTTAACTCATCCCAGTCAGAACGGACATCATCAAGAAAACAACAAAAACTAGTGAGGATGCAAGGTGGAAGGACCCCTCCTACACTGTTGATGGGATATAACTTATTCTAACAGCTATGGAAAGCAGTATGGAACTTACTAAAAATAGAACTGCTATATGATTCAGCAATACCACCCTTGGACATTTATTTTGAGGAAATGTAAGTCAGATGCTAATAGAGACACTTTATTACTTAACTATCAATAAGAATGAAATGATGTTGTTTGCAGGGAAATGGGTAGATTTGGAGATCATCTTATCAAGTGAAGCAAGCCAGGCTCAGAAGGACAAAGGTTGCATGTTTTCTCTCATATGTGGATGTTAGACCTAAAAGATAAACATACATATGTAAATATATACAGTATATCACATATATCTATTTAAATATGTTTATATATGCTCACATATATAAACATATTAGTAATTATTGACTGTTTTAAGGGAATATCAAGGGAAAAGAAATTTCAAGGGTAAACAATACCAGATACATTACATCTGTGAATGGAAATGGCAAAGCCAAACTTTCTGAAAGCTGTTGACTGATAAAGGGTGGGGAAAGGAAATAAGAGGCTTGTACATGTGTCTGTGAAATATCACAGTGAACCCCATTTGAACAATTCACATACATTAAAAAAAATGACAGGAATGTAAAATAGGTCCTATGGGGGGGGTGGTAGTAGCTAGTGGAAAGGGGAAGGTGAATTGAGACCTTATTGGAGAACTTCTTTTGACTGACTCCTCTTGCTGAAAATACCACAAAGAATGAAGGTTTGTGCAGAGAAGACTGTGATTAAGCTTTTGTTCTGGAAAGAACTCAAAGCATGTCAAGTAGCCTATCAATGATGTCACCGTTTCCAAGTTCCCTCGTAACCAAGCGTTGCCTTTCTGAAAGAAGAGTGTGTGAGAGAGATGTCTTGTGTAGTCTGTCTACAACTCTGAATGTCCTTCTTCTAGTCAAGTAATTTGTGTGTATAGTTTAGCAGGCTTTCTCTACCATACTACCTGGCATGTGTCCAGATGAAGAATCACCACTGGTTTTCTTCTTGTCCACACAGCTTAAAAAAATTCATACTAGTTGTTTCTGTTGACTTACAATTTCTTTATTAGAAAGAGTCATATATCTTTTGAAAAATACATAAAATTTCACTGAATTGTCTCTTCTCTTTCCCCACAATATTTCTTAAAACATTCAGGGAGAGTATTTTCAGTGTTTACTTTTAGAAAAAGCCCTGTTTCTTATAATATGCCTGAATACAAATATTTATTATATAATAAGTTAATGCTTGTGGTAAGTAATTATTTTCATACTAATCAAACTACCACATATCAGGTCATTCTTTAACTAGCTTTGTGGCTGCTTATGAATGGAATATCAACAAATCAGTCTCCCTCCCTTCCCCCCCGCCCCCCCACCCCCCATCTCTGTCTCTCTGTCCCTCTGTCTCTTTGTCTCTCTGTTTCTGTCTCTGTCTCTGTGTGAGTCTTCAACTCAGGGCCTAGGCACTGTTTCTGGGATTTTATACCCAAAGCTGGTGTTCTACCATTTGAGTCACAGCTCTTCTGGATTTTTTGGGGAGTGATTAATTGGAGTTAAGAATCTCACCATCTTTCCTTCTTGGGTTGGCTTTGAATTGCAATCCTCAAATCTAAGCCTCCTGAGTAGCTAAGATTATAAGCATGAGCCACCACTTGTGCCCCATTTAATTTCCGACCGGAAGGGAAGAAAAAGTCACACCCAAAAGCTTGTTATACTAGCACATGTTTTCTTTAGATTTTGCCATTTAAAAAATAGCAGAAAAATTTCCCTCAGTGGTGTGCAAAGGAAATGAGATAATTTACTTTTAATAGCAATATATCAACTCAGTGAAACCTTGAAATATGTGCTTTATCTGAAGAGAATCTTGAAGCAGATCAGACTCCATTTTAGAATCCTTGTGGTATCAAAAGTTCCCATTTTCCTGGGGAAATTTCCATGATTCATGAAATTCAAATAGGATGAAAACAGAGAGAAAATTAAATCACAATGTTGCTTATCAATATTTTAGAAGAATGAAGCTGAAAATCAGAATGGGTTGGGCTGGATCTGAGACAGGCTAAGACTATCTTCTCTGATTCCTATCAGATATAAAAACAAATCCAACCTTGTGGTCAAGCAGGGCTGAAATCATGAGGTAAAAGTAGTTATCTTCACCATCAGCCACACTACCAGATACTGGCCACTTAATTCCCAGGTCTTCTGCTACAGGCTTTACATCCACACACATGAACAGACAGTTTAATGTGAGGCCTAGGGCAATAAGTGCAGCAAGTCAGGTATGGCCCAATAGATGTGAGCAAATTCATTTTCATGAAGGTATTAAAGTTGTCCTCACCCTCAGGGAAGAAAGAGGCAGACATCACATACTTGTCCTGATGCCCTGATCATCAAGGGAGATAGGCAAGAAGCAGAGCTTATTCAGCCTCCATAATACTGTGTCAAACTGGATTTCTACCATGGCCATGCATCCTGTCTGAAGAAGAGCACTATCTTGTATTAGAAGACCATGTAGGGGGCTGAGACAGGAGGATCATGGTTCAAAGCCAGCTCAGGCAGGAAAGTGTGTGAGACTCTAACCTACAATATACTATATCCTCCCCCCCCAAAAAAAAACACCAGAGTGGAGCTGTGGCTCAAGTGGTAGAGCACTAGCCTTGAGCAAAAGAAGCTTGGGATAGTGCACAATCCCTGAGTTCAAGCCCCAGAACCAGCACACACACACACACACACACACACACACACACACACACACACACACGTGTCATTTTTATAAAACCTCAGTAATGTTCAATAACAGCAACTTGACTTCTTTGATAGTCTTAGAGCTCAGGATAACACAAAAAGGAGGAGAGAACATACCACCATGCAATCAATATTTTGGCACTTTGAGATTGCTCTTATCCTCAACAGCCCCAGAAAGTTAATTAGTTTGATTAAAGTTACAAAACCTATAAAAACAAAGTTTGAGCTCAGAGCCTCTGCCTTCAACTGTATGGCTATTTCCATTCACTATTTCCAACATTTGCACCTAGATTTAAGAGTAAAGTTCCATGGCAGGGTACTTCCTCTTGTGTGTGTGTGTGTGTGTGTTTATGTGTGTGTAATTCCCATCACCACAAATAACAAACAAAACCATCTCAAAATTCCCAATGTCTTTGGAAATATCCTCCCAGACACACTCAGCATTAGTCTTTGCTAATATCCTAAGTATTCTGTCCACTCCATGAAACTGGCAATCAAGATTAATCATCATACATGGTTCAAATATGTTCTATGAATTTGGTAAGCCCCACCACCATCTCAAAAGCAAGGATAAAGAAGTGTTGTGGCTGAAGAAATTGAAGAAGAGATTCAGAATTGATCCCCTTAATAAGAGGAGATCACATCTAGGCCAAGAAAGGCCTGTGTCCCAGGACTGCTCTAAGAGCCTGATACTCGAGGGGGGCTCAGGACCCTCCTCCAGAAAGAACACTATACAATACTTTCAAGTCAAGTGAGGAAAATGCTTGCATTTCAGACAAAAGAGAAAGAGAGAGGGAAAAGAATAGAACAAGGCTTGAAGAGGATGGAAAGAGAGGGCTGAGAATACATAAGGAATAATGGAAAGTAAGAACAGTATACAAAATAAGGTTGCAGTTTAGATATATAACTGAAGGGTTGGTAGGTATAACTTTCTGATAGATTTCATTAATTTAAAATATAGGTGACAGGAATGATAGGGGCTTTTTTCCCCCTGCCTTTGTTAAAAATGTCTCTTTGCTCCTGACTTTTGTCAAAGCTCCTGACAGCTTTCTCTGCTCTATGATTGAGCCATGACCAGATGTCTTGCAGTGGTCTTAGATCCAGACTCTGGATGCTCAGTGAATTGGTAAAGAAATGACACTGGATCAGAGTAATTGCATACCACTTCTAGAAAAACTAAGACCTTGACCATTCATTTTTAACATACTAAGGCTGAATATGATTATAAAAAAATTAACTATGGCTGAATGCTGGTGACTTGTAATCCTAGCTACTCAGGACACTGAGATCTGAGAATCACGGTTGAAAGCCAGCCTATGCAAAAAAAGTCCAGGAGATTCTTCTCTCCAATTAATGTCTACCACTTGAGTTGTGGCTCAAGTGGTAGAGCGCTAATGTCGAAGGGAAAAAAGCTCACAATGCCCAGGCCTTGAGTTCAAGCCCAGGACTGGCAAAAAAACAAAAACAAACAAACAAACAAAAAAACCCTGATTACTCATACAATTGAACATAAGCTATAACCTTGTTAGACTTCCAGTCACTTTTTATTTTTTAATTTTCTAAAGAATTTTAAATTAATGATTAATAACCAAGACTTATTGATATCAAATTAGGAATTGTCAATAATTATTTAAAATAATTGTTGATAATTTATTAATACATCAAATTAGTAACTATTATAATAGTCATAATAATGTTTAAGTCTTTAAATAGTTGTACATAGAGACTTCAATTCAACATGTGAATTTAGGAGTACAATGTGTCTTGATCAATGTTACCTCTTCCCCTGTTTTCCTGCATCTGTCTCAATCAGTAATTCTTATTTGGCTAGAATGAGCCCCAAGAAAGGTGGGATTCTGAATTAAAAAGGAAGAGTGTATTGTGGCAACCAATCAGATGTGAGCACAGTCAGGAATTGTCTTCTCTCCCAGCCCCTTGGATGATATAAATCCCACACATGCACACTACAGTTGGTATATTTCAGCAGTGAATATCATCATCTTTTAAAATCATTTTGAAACCACAGGACTTGAGTTATGGCAAAAATCTCAAGGATTATTATTTTTTCTTCTACTTAGGAGGGTTCAATTTTTGCATTTCATCTATAGAAATGCATGCTACAAAGAACTAACATGATATATCATGAGAGCAATACCAAAATATAAAACCAAGTACAGATCATAAAATACTAATTTCTCCATCTGAGTTATATTGTTCATTTTAATGGAATTGATAAATGATACAAAAATTTGAAATTATTCTTCTCTAAAAGCAACCTAGTAGTCTTGAAATTTGCCTAAATATTTTCATCTTATATTTTAAGTTTCTTTCATAACAGGTTACCTGTTTGAAAACTATTTGCAGCTAATTTGTGGGGACTAATATATCAGATCAGTATGTTGAAAATAGACTATCATCAACTGACTCAAGTAAAATTGCAATTTTATTTCCATTTTATATAAAAGCTGTTATTAATGAATTTATTCCAGATCATTCATGTAACAAATATCAGTTACTGATTTATTTCAAATATATTTATATGAGTATGCTCCATAGTGTTCTTTTCTTCTTTTGTTTTTAGAGAGTTCTTTTCTTTATGACAATTGCACTTGACTTTATCTTACATAAATAGGTTGAATTTTCTTGTTTTTCTGTGCAGTTGCCTTCACCGAACAATAGTAATTACTTTCTTGAGCATATTTCCTTCCTTCTGTTTCTTCTCTTTTGCTTTATCAACTTGTGTGGTCTATTTTTATATGCTTTCTCCTGTTCACTTGAACCTTACGAACCTTGAACTTGGCTATATTTACCCCCTTATAATATATATACTTTCAACCCAGGAAGGAATAGTACTTTCCTTTGAATGTGTATATTACTATCTTTGTATTCTGTCCTGTTACAAAGATAATTTTACATAGAAATCAATGCTTTATCACAAGCCAAGTACATCTCACTGAAAACCAGTTGGTCTTTATGATACCCAAGGGCTAACATGTGTCTCAGGAAAAAAGTTAATTCTGTAAATAGCAATCCATAAAATGGATCTAAGATGAAGTGGTACAGTGTCCACATGGCAGTCTCTGGGCCTATCCTCCTTCTTAATACCAAACTGGGAAATTGCTTTGTGGGGCTTATTGTGAATCATTATGTGGCTAGAATCATCAAAAATTCTCTGTACAAATTGTTGTTGCATCAGAATTTGACAAATCTTTCACATAATTATACCTAATAGTCATTTCAAAAACATGTGATCTCATTTCTAGCCTAGACTGAGAGAGAAATAGAGAAACAAACCAATTTGGCTGTCTTTTCCTAACCGAGATGCAGACACCATAGTTACAACAGCCACAGTCTCGCACTTTCCAATAGTTGCGACGACACATTACTAAATCCTTTTCCTAATGAAATGCCACATCATCTGCACAGTATTGCTCATTCTCTCATGTTTCTGGTACCAGGTTGGCATTCTATTTTACTGAGGCTGTTTGGTAGTTCCGTATCTATTAAGAACCTTCTAATCTTCATAGGTTTAATATTTAGGAATATGAAAAGCTGTGGAAACTACGGATAAGAAGGTTTTGGTGGCAACTGTATGTATCTACGTATTGTTCTGTGAGTAAGCACAGGGATACATATGCATGTGCAGACCTATCCAGTGAATACATGGTAGATAAGCAGAATAGTTTTGATTTCCAAGATTACCTTCAGTTGTCTTCCTTGCAGATGTTGCTACCAGCTCTCTACAGTCTGTTACTATTAATTCAGCATGGCTTAACATTTCTGGCCTACTCATCTCAGAGGGGCCTCATTTCTCTCCACCATATACCCCAAATCCAATTCTTTTATCAATGTAAGAGACACCGATAATCACACAAACTAGTTGAAGAGACCAGTTGTTACAAGTGATCAAATTTATATTGAGTATTCTAAGGCAGTTAGCCCACTAGCCGGCTCCATGTCAGTGATGGTCATTGGTGTTATTTGTCAAATGTTTCTGCTACTGCCTCATCCCGTTTGTGCATGTGGCTGGCTTCCACTTCCATGTCCCCTTTTTGTTGGGAAGGTGACTTGGTGATTAGTTCTGCCCCAAGAGTTGCAAGTAAGATAATATGTGTCACTTTGGGATTAAAATGTTTAATTTGCATCTGTCACCCCCCATCCCCAATCTTTCTCTTTCACCTTGGATAATGACTGATGAGTTTAAGACAATAGCCGTTCCATGAATCTGGGTTGTCTTGGATGAACTGACTCTACTGTCACAACATAGATATGAAATATAAATAAATGTGAAGAAATATAAACTTCTGCTGTTTGAAGTCACTGAGCTTCCTAGGTCATTCGTGAATACTCATGGAGAAATAAAGTTGTAAATTATGAGCTGGCTACAGCAGAAGAAGAATAACACTACAGAGTAGACCATGTCTGACCAGAGAGATGTTGGCCATCTTGCTTCCGATTTTACAATCTTCACTTGCCACACACTCCCACATTAAGATTCCTTCAGCACTAAGAGCCCCCACTAATAGCATACTTCTCAGATAGCTGCTCAGTAGGGCTCTTTGTACAAGATAACATAGCAAGGACTAAAAATAATGTGGTTAAACATGGTGAGACCTTGAAGCAAACTTCCTGCAATTTCCAAACCTAGATTCATCCCCTTCGGTATATAATGGTGAGGAGTAACATCAATGGGACATGTCTTTATATACAAGTGTTGGGAGCCAAAAGGGAGTCTCTCTGCATGATAGGTTTGACTATCTCACTGGACCATCTCGAGGCTGGTCTTTTCATCCTGCCCCAAACAAACACCAGGTAGCTGCTAACGACCACCTTTTCACACTGCCCTAAGCAAACATCCTGCAGCTGCTATGGCCAATGAAAAAGCTTCCTTATTCTAAGCATATAAATACCCCTGTGTGAAAAATAAAAATTGGCAGCTTGATGAGAATCCTTGTCTTGCTGTCATTCTTCGTGTCTCTTGTCCCTTCATTCCTTCTCGCTTAGGTTCACTGCCCTCGTTGAAGTCCTGTGGGTCGGGACATACAAGAGCTCAAATATGTGAGTGCGAAAATATATTTGTATTTTCTACGTTAGTATGCTATGGATTAAAAACTATACTTAGTCAACGAATCCTTAAAATGAGAGGACAGTGTTAGGTTTTTAAAAAGAGGTAGCCGAATAAGAACAGCACCAGCACGCATGTGGTATTCAGGTAAGGAGTAGGTTTATTCAGTAGACCTGCTGGGACCAGGCAAGGTTGGCACTCCACGTGGCTGGGAAAGGCCTGGGAATGAGAGAGAGAGCTGGGAAAGAGAGGAAAGAGCTAGAAAAGAGCAGAGAGAGGGGTAAGAACAGTAGCACTCACGTGGTATCCAGGTAAGGGGTAGGTTTATTCAGTAGACCTGCTGGGACCAGGCAAGGTTGGCACTCCACGTGGCTGGGAAAGGGAGGAAAGAGCTAGAGCAGAGAAAGAGCAGAGAGAGCTAGAAAAGAAGAGCAAGAGCAAGAGGAGCGTCTGGGCCTGGGCTAGGCCTTATGTAGGGTATGGGCGGGGAAAGGTGTGGCCACATCAAATTCAGATGTGACCTCAGTGGATGCAGATGTGACCTCTTCCAGGTATCCCAGTTGCCTAGGTAACGCAGGTACTGGGTGGAGACTTTGCTGCGAGGAGGGTGGAGTCTGCTCCCATCCAGGAGCAGACCTAACATTCCAGCCTTTTAATAATCATGAAATAGGGCGAGGATTCTCTCTGGCTATTTCCTGCTGACAAGGGACATCGACAATAGGGGTAAAAGGCTGGAATTTGGTCTCCTCCCAGAGAAGGCAGTGAGCAGCAGCTGTCCCTTGGTGGATTGAGTCCTTAGGTGAAGTCTGGAGAAGTCTCATGAGCATTGAGGGGCTGGAAAAAAAAATACTAAACAGCAAATAAATGGCAAAAGGAAGGACTTGGGCTGAAAATGTTGTTAGAAATGTCCCTAGCTACTTCTGACATCTGGCGACTAGGTAGAGAAGTCAGGTGACAAAGGCAAGAATATAAATTCCTGTCCAGTTAATAGGTAGACTGGTATGGACACTAGATGGGCAGGCTTCTTACTTCTACTGACCTCCCGGCTCAGGTTAATTTTGAAAGGGCAGGCACAAAGTAACTGATATGACATCTCCTCTTACTCCTCTCCATGTTCCCTTCTTCCCCAGACTGGCTGAGTCTAGGTGCTCGTTGCTGGGATGGCTTGTCCCAGTTGGTATTCAAGGAGGATTGAACTAAAGGCCTGGGCACTGTCCCTGAGCACTTCTGCTCAAGGCTAGCACTGAACCACTTTGAGTTATAGTACCACTTGCAGTTTAGCTGGGAGATGGAGTCTTAGGGATTTTTCAGCCTGGGCGGGCTTTGAACTGCAATCTTTGCCACAAAAGCCCTTTATTATTTCCAATTAAGGCAACAAGGAGATCAAGTAGAATAAGTAGAGCTTACCTGGTTCTTATTAAGAATTGCCAACAAATATTCTGAAATGACAAAACTCATTAGAAGTGATGAGAATTTTAGCACAGATATGCCCAGTATTTTAGAACCACATAGTCAGTAGTAGAATACACAACACAAAACACAAAAGGCAAAACTCAAAACCTAAAATTTTGACAACGTTTAGACATCTTTGCTAACAAAGCACATCAGATGGTTGGGCCTCAGTTACTAGGGCCTGTGAAAAGAGCAACTTGTTAGCAAGGCACCTTAGAATAGATGGAGTAGTAAACTTAGTGGAAGGTTAAGGGTCAGATGGGGCCAAACCCTTAACCCACCACGTGGCCAAGATGGCGAACTCAAGATGGCGAATTTCTGAAAAAATGCAAAGAAACCCTGAACAAATAGATCAAGCCTACATTGGCTAGCCTTTGAGAGGGAACCTAGAGGGGGGTCCCTGGGACCCAGCCTGCGTCGCACTCTTCAAGGCACAAGCCAAAAAGTTGTAGAAAAAAAGGGTAGAAAGTTGGACATGAATGGCAGAGAGCAAAGAGAGCCTGAAATTAAACAACTTCCGACCATTTACCATTGCAGTAGCAAAAACTGTGTACATCTGAGAATGGCATAAAAATGAGGCGCTCTGGCTTTCCAGGGAGTGCAGGAGACATTTCAAAGGGGTTTCACGGCTCAGGCGTGATTTGTAGCACCCCATTAAATGAGTAGAGTCAGTCTGGTGAGTGAAGGAGAGCTGACCAGGCAGAAGCGGCGTCCCGACTTCCCCCAGAGCCCTCTAGAGAGAAATGGCCAAGCCCCCAAAGCCAAGCGTCCTTGGCTTCAGAGGTGACCGGCCTTTCAGCTAAAG
>NW_012267355.1:3405969-3418320 GCF_000151885.1 Dipodomys ordii
AGGGAAGAACAAAAAAAGAAAAAAGAGGAAAAAAAAACAGAGAAATCCCAGCTATTCTGACTTTAAGCCTTTATCCGAGTCACGGCACCATTTATGTTAGGTTTTTAAAAAGAGGTTGCCGAGTAAGAACTGCACCAGCATGCACGTGGTATTCAGGTAAGGGGTAGGTTTATTCAGTAGACCTGCTGGAACCAGGCAAGGTTGGCACTCCACGTGGCTAGGAAAGGAAAGAGGAAAGAAAGGAAAGAGAGAGAAAAGAGCTAGAAAAGGGAGAGAGAGCAGAGAGAACAGAGAGCTAGAATAGAACAGAGTGAGCTAGAATAGAACAGAGAGAGAGAGAGAGCCTGGGCCTTCGCTAGGCCTTATGTAGGGTATGGGCAGAGAAAGGTGTGGCCACATCAAATTCAGATGTGACGTCAGCGGATGCAGATGTGACCTCTTCCAGGTGTCCCAGTTGCCTAGGTAACGCAGGTAATGGGTGGAGACTTTGCTGCAAGGAGGGTGGAGTCTGCTAGCCATCCAGGAGCAGACCTTACAGACAGGAACTGTGATCACCATGACTTGGTGATGTTCACTATTTGTTGCTTTATGTTCAGGGTACTTCTGAATGGTACTTATTAGACAGGGCCTACAGCAAACCTATGAAGAACATGCTGATGCTTAGAGAGTTTAGGTAAGTTTTCCAGAAACACTTATTATTGTCACAGCCAGGATTCATACACAGGTTTGACTTTAAAGTCTACAGTTGCTTAGCATTGGAGAGGATTTTTCTCATTAGGAATATATTGCCTATTGAGAAGATGACTATAAACAGCCCAGAAATTTACCAATATAAAATAGAAAACCCTCTGGCAATGTTAGCTAAACATAACCAGCATGTTCCTTTACTATTCCTCTGAGATTTTTTTCTTGTCTGACCGCCTGATCTCATCAGTGGTGTGGGAAGCCCGCTGCTTTATAGAACAAGCAATTACTACATATTAATGAGGAGCCACTGAGCCTCATTCCGCCTCCTGAACCCTGTGTCTCAGCTACTCCCGCCTCCATCCATGATCCTTTCTTAATTCAGCCTCTTTGAGTTCTCAATTATTTACTCAACTTGCACCAAAAAGGAAGGACATAGCCATAGGAGAACATCTTTGTTAGTACAATGAAAGGACCACTGCATTATTTTGCCTGCAGGTGACTGTTTCTCTCAACTGAATTACAGCCATAAAATGTAAGCAGGGAACTCTAGCTTAGTCACTCTGAAACTTGACTTTGAGTCTAGACTTGAGAGCTGCTAGGACTCCGAAGGCAGAAGACTGTGTCATTTGGATTGAGTGATATCTTTTCCTTTTATTCATGTCCAGTACTTGTATTTGAGCTCTCAGTAGGTTTCTCAGATATAATTCATTCTACGAGTACACCCATCAGTTTATGACTACTTGTGCCAATTATTTTTCAGTTTTAGTGGTTTCTCTATTCAAGTCTCATTATCTTCCTGCTGACAATATCTCCCCAACTCAATTCAATTTTTAACGAATTCATTCCTCATACATGTTTGTTGGCTGCCTGCTACCCACAGAGTAAAGTAAGTTAGCATCCTAGCCTGGCATACAATTTGCAATCTAGTCCTATGTTTCTTCTTGGTATGTTCCTAACCCTGCATCCTGGAAGCCTTTCCTTCCTCCAGTTCCTCAGGGTCAGGCTAGACACAAAATGCCTTTTGCTTTTCATTCATTCTTTTTCAGGTCTATGTGATTTGCAACATGGCTGAAACGCTATGTGATTTGGAACATTTGAAGTGCTTTCTTCTTGACTTAAAAATTCATTGCATAGCTGGGCATGGTAGCTTACAACTGTAATTCCAACTAGGCAGAGGCAGAGGAGTATGAGTTTAAAGCCAGTTTGGGCAAAGTTAATGATAAACAAAATGAACAAAATAAAAACAAAAGGCTGGAGAGTAGCTCGAATGGTAGAGCTCTTGGCTACCAAGTATAAAAATATAAAAATAAGTTTCATCCCAGTAACATATACTCATATGCATATACTCATATGCATGCACGTGTGCACACACACACACAAATCACTATATTTCAATAGTATATAAAGAAGACTCATATGATAGAGACGTGACTCAGAGTCTTTGCCTACCTGGGTTCAAATTCAGGACTATGGATAAACACACACACCAAAAGCTGTACACGTTTTTTTAAGTTTCGAGATGAGTTTATCTTCACAAAACTATAATCAATTCTAGAAATGTGTCTATGTCTTCTGATTCTCTTGGTTTGCCAACTAGAAAAGACTTTCAAACTCAGTCCCAAAGTCAGGTCTTCCGTAGAGCCATTTCCAGCAGACCCAGGCAGAGTTTATCAGTCTGTCTGTGGGGACCAGTAAAGCATGCGATTCCATTTATAACATGAGCCCCATTGTTTATACTATAGCTTATCTGTTCTTGTCTCAGTCCTACTAAATTGAGAGCCGGATCTATGCATCTTTGTATTTCCTGTGCCTGGCATACGGCTGGAAATTTTGCAACTGCTTGAAAATGGTTGATAAATAAAAGATCGGATCTCCCCCACTAGTTTATTAGCATCTCAATTGTTAGCTGCAATCATAAGAGACAGACACAGTGGTCCCATGGTAACTTCGTGCCTCTGATAACTGAATTCTCAGCAGGGTTCCACTGAAACAAAACAGGCAGTTCTCTAACAGGATTTGTGACACAAATGGTAAGCATCTCTGCTATTCTGGGCATCCCATCATCTCCCACTCATCTCCAGAATGATTGTAGAAAGAGCTGCATGCCTGGACTGATGGCTGAAGAATTCAAGGTCAATGAGCTGCCTCTCCTGTAAGTATCTTCCTGTCACCCACAGTCTGTGAGAGGGCCCTCTGCTCTGTGTGTGAGGAATTCTGATTCAGAGAAAGCAAGACAGATGGAAGAGAACTCCAGGAGGATTTCTGGGGTTAAGCTTGGAGTTGCAGGTTAACAGAGCACTTTCCGACTACACATAGGGCTCCCCTACAACCCAGCAATCCCACTTCTGGGTATTCACTCATATGACCACAAACAAGGCCATACTAAAACTTACAAGCACAACTATGCTTATCGCAGCATTATTCACCATAGCTAAGATATGGAACCAACCCAGATGCCCCTCAGTAGATGAATGGATCAAGAAAATGTCACACACACACACACACACACACACACACACACACAATGGAAAGTTCTGTTTCCATCAGAAAGAATGACACCGCCCCATTTGTGAGGAAATGGAGGGACTTAGAAAAAAATCATCATAAGTGAAATGAGCCAGCCCTAAAGAAACATAGATCTCATGGTTTCCTTTATTTGTAATAATTGTATACCTCTAGGATAATCTTAGCAGATGAGCAGAATAGCTCAATAACTATGTACCTATGACCAGGTAAGATGATGCTAAGGGAAACGAACTCCAAGACACAGACATAAGAGGTCTTTCTAAGTTGTTGTTGGTTTTAATGTACTACATGATTTCTTTTTTCTTTTGTGTTTTTTTCCCAGTGGTATATCTCCTGTTGTCACTGTATTTGATTTTGGTACCTTGGGTATTGTATATATGTTTATCTGAATTAGGGAAGAGAAGAGGAATAAAATAATGGTTAGACCAAGGCCAAGGGAGGAACCAATGCAACAGTGATACTCACAAGACAATATGTTGGAAAGGATCTGTACAAGAGCGGGGGGGGGGGGGGGGGGGGGGGGGGGGGGAGGTAGGGAGGAAGGGAAGGAGGGAGAAAAATGAGGGAGAGGCTAACAAGTTTGACAAGAAATGTACTTACTACCTTACTTATGTAACTGTAACCCCTCTGTATATCATCTTGACAATAATTTTTTCAGTATTGCCTTCCTTTTAATGAAAAACAATAATATTTTCCTACTGTACATAAAATCAACACGTTTTGGTGATCACACATTCCATAGCCAAGCTAATTGAATAGATATTTATAATATATATTTTTTATAATATATTTTTATAATATATATTTTTATTGCAAAGATACTGTACAGAGGGGTTACAGTTACATGAGCAAGGTAATGAGTACATTTCATATCCTTTGTTTTTCCCCTACCATCCCTTCCCTCCCTACCTCCCCAACTCCTCCCTCCTCCCCCACCAAGTTGTAAAGTTCATTTTCAACATAGCGTCTTGTACATCTCATTGTTACAATGGGTCATCCTGTATCCTTATTTCAGCTTTTTGTTATTTCCCTTCCCCTCCCCAAATTGGAAAAATGTATATGCAAGATGCAGAGCACCGGAATCAAATACAGTGAAAACAAGGGTTATATTGTGGGGGAAGAGTATACAAAAGAAACAAAAAAATCACATAGTATATTATAAATACCTTAAAAACAACAGCAACAAAGAAAACCTCTTGTGTCCCTATCTTGGGGCTCATTTGGCTTAGCATTAGGTTATATGGTCATATGTACATAGCTTTGGAACTTTTCTGCTTATCCTAGACATATACTAGTTATTGCAGATAAGGGAAACCATGGGACCTATGTTTCTTTGGGCCTGGCTTACTTCACTTAATATAATTTTTCCCAAGTTTTTCCATTTCCTAACAAATGATGTGGTGTCATTCTTTCTAATGAAGGCATATAATTCAATTGTGTGTGTATACTATATATATATATATATATATATATATGTATATATGTGTGTGTATATATATATATATATATAATATATACCACATTTTCTTGATCCATTCATCTACTGAGGGGCATCTGGGTTGGTTCCATATCTTAGCTATGGTAAATAATGCTGCAATAAACATAGTTGTGCTGGTAGCTTTAGTATAGTCTTGTTTGTGATCATTTGGGTAAATGCCCCAAAGTGGGATTGCTGGGTCATAAGGGAGCTCTATGTGGAGTCTTCTGTTTTCCAGAGTGGTTGAACAAGCTTATTAGAGTTCTTGATTATAACCATTCTAGCTGAAGTGAGGTGGTATCTCAATGCTGTTTTGATTTGCATTTCTTTTATGGCTAGAGAAGTTGAGCATTTCTTCATGTGTGTCTATTGGCTATTCTTATTTCCTCTTTAGAGAAGTCTCTCTTTAAGTCTTTAGCTCACTTATTAATTGGGTGGTTGTTTCTTTGAGGATTTGTTTTTGAGGATTTAATTTTTTGAGTTCTAAGTATATTTTAGATATGAGGCCCTTGTTTGTTGTATGGCTATTGAAGATCTTCTCCCAGTCCATGGGCTTTCTACTGATCTTGCTAGCTATGTCCTTTGCCATGCAGAAGCTCTGCAACTTTATGCAATCCCATTTGTCCAATCTTTCTTTGATTTGTTGTGTTTCTAGGTCTCTATTAAGAAAATTTCAGCCTGTGCCAAGGAGCCCTAGAATTTCTCCTATTCCTTCCTGTAATGTTTTCAGGGTGTCTGCTTTGACTCCGAGGTCTTTGATTCATTTGGAGTTGATTCTGGTGCAGGGTGATATATAAGGATCTAGCTTTAGTCTTCTATAGATGTTAAACCAATTTTGCCAACATCATTTACTGAAGAGGCTGTCTTTCTAAAAAAAAAATTTAAAAAGAACAAAACAAAAAAAAAAAACCAGAGCACTTTCCTTCTGGGCAGCATGACTATTAAGCAACACACGTGTACACATGCACATATACACTTCTTTACTCAGAACCAGAAATAAACAACAGAAATGAGAAGAATCACATATGGCTTACTTTGGATACATTCTTGAATTTCTTCCCTTGTATTTGTCACCCTTTTTCCAGCCTTAAAGAATCAATGCATAATCCATCTAGGAGATTCCCTGGGATGGATGCTCAAAGATTTTTTTTTTTACCAATGTCAATATTTTCCTCAGTTATTTCCAATTATAATCATAAACCACTGCCAAAATTCACTTACCAGTCATCTGTGAGTTTTTCCCCTGGTAGATGAGTCTGTTTATAGGCTTATATTCCAATGACAGAGAACATATGGACTGATTCATTCTGTTGAATCCAGCTCCGAATCAACAATTTGCCTTAACTCAGCTAATTAAACATTCAGATGAGATAAGTGATTATATTCTTTTTTGTAGACATGGCAAGATTATTTGGAAACAAACAATTATCACAATCTTAACACCTATTGTGTATTCCTAGCTCTTTTTCCTCCTCCTCTTCTTCTTCTTCCTCCTCCTCCTCCTCCTCCTCCTCTTCCTCCTCCTCCTCGATCTTTTCATCAATGCTGGGGCTTGAATTCAAATCCTGCTGTCTCTTGGCTTTTTTGCTCAAGACAGAGCTCTACCACTTGAGCTTACACCTCCACATCTGGCTTTTTGCTGGTTAATTAACCTGGAAGAATCTTTTGGATTTATCTGCTCTGGCTGGCTTCAAACCTTAATCTTCAGCTCTCAGCCTTCTGGATAGCTAGTATTATAAGCATGAGCCACCAGTGCTCAAGAACTATGTATGAATTTACAGCACACTTCTTCTTTTTTTTTTTTTTTTGGGTCCAGTCGTGGGGCCTGAACTTTGGGCGTGGGCGCTGTCCCTCAGCTCTTCAGCTCAAGGCTAGTGCTCTACCACTTGAGCCACAGCGCCACTTCCGGCTTTTTGCTTATGTGGTGCTGAGGAATCGAACCCAGGGCCTCATGCATGGAAGCCAAGCACTCTATCACTGGGCCACCTTCCCAGCCCCTACAGCACACTTCTAAATTGCCACATTAGCATACCCTTTTTGTAATAAATATAATAAAACTGAGTGAAAGGGAAATAAGTGACTTCTTTCAACATAGCCTGTTCCTGGCCACCACTGACAGCTTGTTAACAGATGTATGCATAGATAAGTGCTTTCCGTATGCACATCAACACATACAGCCCCCAAAAATCCTTACCATCAGCATGGAGAGGAAAGGGAGATTTTCCTTAAAAGAAAGTTTTCTTGGACAAATATCTAGTCGGGTGCCTGGTACTCTTCTTTGGACCAAATGCACACAGCTACTAGTCTCCCTATAGAACCTTAAGTCACCCACCACAGGACACTTTCTGCCCTCCATACCTTAGCTGGAGAAGACAATCATGTGGACAATGCTGCATTTTCCTTTCACCCCAACTATGTCTCCTTCAAGCGCTAAGTTGTGGTGTGAAAGGGAATGCAGAATGTTGTGGGCCAAAGATGACTTTCTTCGAGGCTTAGAGAAAATGGCAGCCAAAGCATTAACAGGTTTAGAGGGCCTCTGACCCCATGCAAGACTTAATGCCTAATCTTGTTTCCTTAGCTTCATTGTTGTTCCTTTTGGTTACTTGTTTCTTTGTTTCATCTTCAGCTAGTCTTCAGCTGGAGTCTTCCTATGTTACCTGTGGCCTCCTGCCTCAATCTTTCTAGTGCTGGAATTACAAACCTGTACTATGGTGCCCAACTCATATTTAACTCTCTTAAAAATATCCTCTCCTAAGCCAGATTCTGGTGGTGCATGCCCATAATTTTAGCTACTCAGGAGGCTAAGATCCGAAGATCATGGTTCAAAGCCAGGCCAGGCAGGAATGCTTGTGAGGCTCTTACCTCTAATTAACCAGCAAAAAGCCAGAACTGGAGCTCCAGTGGCTCTAGTGGTAGAGTGATAGCCTTGAGCAGAAGCAGCTCAGGAACAATGTCCAAACCCTGAATTCAAGTCCTACAGCTGGCATGCACACAGAGAAAGTATCATCTGATAGCCATTGTAAAACTCAGTGAATTGAAAATATAAGATTATTTTAAGGGGCTGGGAAGGTGGCTCAGTGATAGAGCGCTTGCCTTGCATGCCTGAGGCCCTGGGTTCCATTCCTCAGCACCACATAAGCAAAAAGAAAAAAGCCAGAAGTGGCGCTGTGGCTCAAGTGGTAGAGCACTAGCCTTGAGCTGAAGAGTGGAGGGACAGTGCCCAGGCCAGAGTTCAGGCCCCATGACCGGACCCCCAAAAAAAGATTATTTTAAAAATAAAGATGTATGGGCTGATAAGTTAATAAACATTATTTTTTGTTATTTGCAGCTAGACTTAATTCATTTTTATTTCATATTATTCTTTCCATGTTTTTCCACATTGGTCATGTATTACTTTTGGGGGCGCTACTGGAGTTTGAACTCCAGGCTTTGTACTTGCTTAGCATGCTTGCTTGGTGAATGCTCTACCACTTGAGCCATGACACCAGCCCAACCAGTTGATGGTTATTTTAGAGATGGAATCTCTTGGACTTTTCCTAGTCTGGCTTTGAATCATGACCATTATGCTTTGGCTTCTTGAGTAGCTAAGATTCCAGGCATAAGCCACAGATACTTATATATTACCTTTATCATCAGAAAAATAAGCAATTGTATTTGAAAATTAAGAGTTTAGTTAATACCTTACATATAGACAAACGATCTATGACAAGGAAAAGAGAAAAATTACTATCTGATCTAACGGCTTGCTGACTCTAAAGCTAGTGCGTTTTCTTTCCTTTTTTAAAGATATAGATCAGTTTTATTGAGCTATATTTTTATTTTATTGTATTTTTATTTTGTGCAAAGGGTTTACAGTTACATGAGTAAAGCAATGAGTATATTACCTGTCGATCATTGTTACCCCTTCCCTTGTTATTGTCCCACTATCCCTTCCTTCCCCCACCTCCCACACTCATTCCCCCCACCACAATTCCCCCCTTCACCTGAAGTTGTAAAGTTTATGTTCAATATACTGTCCTGTGGTTATCATTGTTGCAATGGGTCATCCTGTGCCCTTTTCAGCATTTTGTTATTCTCCTTCCACTCCTCAGATTAGACAAATATATATACAAAATGCAGGGCACCAAAATCAAGCACAGTGACAACAGGGGATATGCCATAGGGGAAAGAAAATACAAAGGAAACAACAACAACAAAATAAAATCACATGGTATATGTAAGGTCCGTTCCTGGATGGGAGCAGACTCCACCCTCCTCACAGCAAAGTCTCCACCCAGTACCTGCGTTACCTAGGCAACTGGGACACCTGGAAGAGGTCACATCTGCATCCACTGAGATCACATCTGAATTTGATGTGGCCACACCTTTCTCCGCCCATACCCTAGATAAGGTCTAGCCCAGGCCTAGACGCCCTCTCTCTGCTCTCTCTGCTCTTTTCTAGCTCTTTCCTCTCTCTGCTCTCTCTGCTCTTTTCTAGCTCTTTCCTCTCTTTCCCAGCTCTCTCTCATTCCCAGGCCTTTCTCAGCCACGTGGAGTGCCAACCTTGTCTGGTCCCAGCAGGTTTACTGAATAAACCTACCCCTTAACCTGAATACCAGGTGCGTGCTGCTGTTCTTACTCAGCTACCTCTTTTTAAAAACCTAACATAAATTTAAAACAATCACAATAAAGACAGACTTTTTGTGCCCATATCTTGGGGTTCATTTCATTTAGCCTCATCTTTGTTTTTCAATGCTAATGTGTTTTCAATACAAGAGAACTATGATTTGAACTTTTATTCATGTGTGGAATAAAACACAAAAGTTTGAACCTGTCAGCCCATTGGGAAATCTTGCAGTGACTCTAGTTACCTACTTTGAAAAGAAAAGTGCCCCCATACCTATTTTATAATTCTCTCAGGAAAAAATACTATTATCTTTAAAAGTCAGAATGAATTAGTTATTCATATTTAGAATAGTTTCATACTATGCTAAAAAATGGAATGCTAACCTTGTTAGAAATGTTAATTCACATTGCCATGTGAGTTAAAAGTTAACTCATGTGTTCAAGAAGTTTTGAAATTCAGGGCTGGGAAGGTGGCTCAGTGGTAGAGCGCTTGCCTTGCAAGCCTGAGGCCCTGGGTTCGATTCCTCACCATATAAGCAAAAAGAAAAAAGCCGGAAGGGGCGCTGTGGCTCAAGTGGTAGAGCGTTAGCCTTGAGCTGAAGAGCTGAGGGACAGCCCCCAGGCCCAGAGTTCAGGCCCCACAACCGGACCCAAAAAAAAAGAAATTTTGAAATTCAGGAGAGGTCTATCCTGATGGAGCATCTGTGCCAACACATTGTTGGAAATGCCTCACAGAGTAAATTTGTGGTGTGCTTTACTCACAGGACTATTCTCTGTCTGCGGGAAGTAACTACAAGACACAAGAAAAAGAAAAAAAGAAAAAGAAAGAAAAAAAGGAAAAGAAAAAAAAAGAAGTTTTGAAATTCAAAAGTATGCAAAAGAAATACAATATATTTTCTAAGAAGGGAATATGTATAAAGACACAGATTTAGAAAAGTTAATTACAGATTCCCTGTAAACCTTTCCCATTACGAAGACTGGATGAATCTTATTTAATAAAATCTAGATGTCTGGTAAATCCACCGAGTTTGCAATTAACCTACGAATGCTTAGTGGACAGGTTTCATCATGAATTCAGCATTTCTGCAAACAAGAAGTACAGTGTGAACTGAGAAAGCAAAATGTTTCCAATATCCTGTCATTTGCAGGGCAAAGGGCCAAGTAACAAGTTCATGGAAGTTGTGCTTCACATCAACATTCCTACAGAAAACAATGGGAGGCATAGATAGGAGGATTGTGACCCAGGCTGGCCTAGGAATACATGAGAGTCACTATTTGAAAACAACTAAAGCAAAATAATTAAAGAGCAGTCTTAGGAGCATGTCTCAGTGGTAGAATAAGCATAAGGTCCTGAGTTCAAACCCAAATACCACTAAATAAGGGGAGAAAAAACAATTTACATGGCTTGTTGTTGAAGTAGATGCCTCATGGAGATTCGGAAGAACTTCAAAAAAGGTATAGGGCAGACAAAACTTACAAAGAATTATTAGCTGACAACTCTCCTGAGTTTTCTCAGAGTAATCCAACGAGCTAAGAATCTCTCAAAGCTCAAATCAAATAACAGCAAAGAAAACCACGACTAGAAGAAACAAAAGGAGCCATAAGAATCAAAAGCCTATTGAACATAGAGGAACTGTATGAAAGTTATAAACAAGATACTGGAGGCTAGAAGATGATGAAAATATCCTAAAAGCATAGAGGGAAAAAAAAGCACTTTTTAACTTAGAATATATATTTAAGAAAATATCTTGAATATTAGAAATGAAAACAAAAGATTAAACTGTATCCTCACCAGCATGTGGTTTTGCAGAAAAAGAAAAATCAGATCTTCAAATTCATATGAAATAGCCATGATTGCAAAATAGTTGAAATGATTTTGAAATTTTTGAATGTGGTTTTTTATTATAAAAATACTATACAGGGGGTTACAGTTACATGAGCAAGGTAATGAGTACATTTCCTATCAGGCATTGTTACCTCCTCCTTTGTTTTTCCCCTACCATCCCTTCCCTCCCACCTCCAACTTCAAAGCTACAGTAATTAGAACAGTGGTACTGGTGTAAAAGCAGACTAAAAATCTGGGAGTCCAGAAATGCACACATAGACCTATGGCCAATGGATTTTTGACAAGAATGGCAAGTGCCCTCAACAGAGAAATAATAATCTCGGTAGCAGATAGTGCTGAAATGATGGAATTTGCAATGCAGTTAAGTTAGACCCCTGCCTCACACCACAAGCAAGAATGAGCTCAAAATGGATCAATGGCTTACACATAAGAATGAAAACTATGAAATTCTTAGAAAAAACACAGGAACAAATCTTCCTGATGGAAATGTGGCAATGGATTCTTAACTATAACACCATAAAACACAGCAAGGAAAGAAAAAAATAGGTAAATATTATTTCATAGCCATTGAAAACCTTTGTTTATCAAAGAAGATTATCAAGAAAATGAAGAGAGAATCTATGGGATGAGAAATTGTATTTTTATATTGTATATCTGGCAGAATTCAATAACCAGAATATCTATCTACCTACCTATGTATTATCTGTCTACCCATCATCCTACTAGTCCTCCTAAACTCAAAATAAAAAGACAAATAACTCAGATTTATTTATTCATTCATTTGTCTTTAGCCAGTACCAGGTATCAAACAGGGTGCTGAGCTCTTGGCTTTTTAGCTTAAGGCTGGGGCTCTACCATTTGAGTGACATTTCTGGCTTTCTGCTGGCTAACTGGAGATAAGAGTCTCTCAGATTCTGTCCTGGCTGGCTTTGAACTTTTATCCTCAGCTCTCAGTCTCCACAACAGGATTACAGGCATGAGCCACAGGTACTTAGCAACAGTCAGGAAGGGGTAACAAGGTTGACAAGAAATGGATTCATTGGGGCTGGGAAGGTGGCTCAGTGGTAGAGCACTTACCTTGCATGCCTGAGGCCCTGGGTTCGATTCCTCAACACCACATAAGCAAAAAGAAAAAAGCCGGAAGTGGCACTGTGGCTCAAGTGGTAGAGCGCTAGCCTTGAGCTGAAGAGCTGAGGGACAGCACCCAGGC
>NW_012267355.1:3418795-3425834 GCF_000151885.1 Dipodomys ordii
CCAGGCCCAGAGTTCGGGCCCCAAGACCGGACTCAAAAAAATTTATATAAAATTAAGGAAAACAACAAATGTTGGCAAGAATATGGAACAACAATAGTGCATCTGTATTGGGAACTAGGTTAACCTTTCCTCCAAAAACTTTCATTATAGAGTCATCATGTGATGAAGCAATTCCACTCTTAGGGACATATTAGAAACAAAAAAAAAGGCAAGGTGCTGGTGGCTCACACCTGTAATCCTAATTACTTAAGAGGCTGAGATCTGAGGATCATGGTTCAAAGCCAGCCCATGCAGGAAAGTCTATGAGGCTCTACAAAAAGCTGAAAGTGGATCTATGGCTCAGGTGGTCAAGTTCTAGCCTTGAACACAAAAGCTCAGGGAGAACACCCATTCTCCCAGTGCAAGCCACAGGACCAGCACAAAAAGCAAATGAGGAAAAGAAAAATGTGGAGTTAGCAGATATTTACACATCATATTAATACTACTATTATTCAAAATGGCTGAAAGAAGGAAAATCACCCAGCATCTATCAGCTGATGACTGGATAAACAGATGTGGCCTATGGTCTGTTAGGAAAGGAAGCCTAACAGATCTGCATCATAAATGGACTCTGAAATCATAAGAAGTGAAACAAGCCAGACAAAATGGACAAATCACATGGTTCCAATTTTAGGAGATCTTGGTGGAGAAATGGAAGTAGATTAGAGGTTAGCAGGGCCTGGGGGTGGGAAGAATGGGAAGTGGTTGCTTCCTGGTTGGTAACAGAGTTTTGGTGGGGGTGATAAGACTTTAGGAATAGTGTTGACAATGCCAGGGTCTCATGAATGTTGCTGACACCACTGAACTTGCACCTATAACACAGTTAAATAATGTCATCAATTACAAAGAAAAAATCAAGTTTTGTTTTTACTTCAAAGAAAAATTCAAAGACAAATGCAAGAAAAAGGAAATCAAACACACTTTCAGGTAATCAAAGCCAGAGTGGCTTTATTGCCAATAGCAGTGAATGCAAGAAAGGTCAAAGGAAGTTTTCCAGCCTGAAAGGAAATGACACAAATGAAAATCAGGATTGAAAGGAAAGGAGGAAAAGAGAATTTAAGGATGTGGGAAAATAGCAAGATCTGTCTTTCCTTCATTTCACTAAGTGTGAATTGGCTAAAATAAAAATAATTTTAAAATGTGTTTTGGGTTCAAAACATGTGCAGAAGTAAAATGCATGACCACAATAGTAAAAGGAAAGGGAAGGGATGCAGTGAAATTTTATTGTTGTACATTTCTTACATTACATGTGAAAGTATAATATTAAATCTACACAGACTAAGAAATTAAAGACATAGTAGAATCTCTAGAGAAACTATAAAATTCAATAGTATAATGAGGCAGTTAAGCATACAAGCAGAAATAAAAGAAAATTCTTAAAAATATTCAAGAGAACAAATAGATGAAAGAAAAAAACTACACAAACCAAAGCAAATAGAAAACCAACAATAAGGTGAAGGATTTAAGTCACAATGAACATCAATTGCAAATGGACTAATAAGTTCAAAGCAGAGACTGCAGACTGGTCTTTTTTGAAAAAGCAAATTCCAAGTATATACCACCACGGAAATGAGACGAAACTTAACTATAAACACAGAGAGGTTGAAAACTGAAAGGGGGAAATGTGCAGTACAGAATGAGTGTAATATACTAGTAATAACAAAAAAGTTTTCAGAATTAGGAATAGCAGCATAGATGAAGTTATTTTCCAATGATAAGAAAGTTATTCATTAATAGAATAAAATGACCTTAATGGAAATGCTTCTAACAACAACATTTCAAAATAATATGAAGAGAAATGGACAGAACTCAAAGGAGAAATAAACTTGTTACATGTACTAGATTTTATTTTCTGAGTATTGCCTATGAACACATGAGTTGGAAGACTATTATTAAAATATTAGTCCTCCCAACTTTGATATATAGATCTGCTTTTAGTAGTAAGATGGCTTTTAATAACATTTGGTAGAAATGGATATGTGGAAGTTAAAATGTATGTGTAAGTGCCTAGAATGGCCTAGAATATTATATTTAAAAATGATAATATGATAGTTCCTACACTGACTCCAAAACTTAACTTGTTGTAAAACCACATAATAAAAATAGTAAATAATAATAATTATGAGAATATACATAGATTAATGGAATAGATCAATAACAGAAAGGCCAAAAATAAAAATACATAGTTTAAAACATTCTATCAAAGTCAGGCACCAGTGGCTCAGTCCTGTAATCCTAGCTACTCAGGAGGCTGAGATCTAAGGATCACAGTCAGGGACAAGGAAGTCCATGAGTCTCTTGTGTTCAATTAACCAGCAAAAAGCTAGAGATGAAGGTATGGCTCAAGTGGTAGAGTGTCAGCCTGGAACAAGAACAGTGTAAGAGGACTGAGTTCAAGCCCCAATACCACTGCCCCCACACACATGCATGCACATGCACACACACACACACACACACACACACACACACACTCTCTCTCTATCAAATTTTAACACATTTTAACAAATTTCATAGAACTCAATAGAGAAAGGAAAGTTTTTCCCAAATGTTGCTGTAGCAGCAGGAGCTATATATGGGAAAAATGAATCTTAGTTGCTGTGTTGCATGATATATAAATAGATACTCATTTGAAATAGAGATAGGACTAAGGTAAATGATTGTAAGATTTTATTTACCATGCTGTGTTTAAAAGTTCATATCATTTCCTATTATCTTGGCACTAATACATAAATCTGCATGCCATATGCCTTGATTCAAATTATTTGGCCACTTTTCAGTTCTTACATTACTACTTTGCAGCCTGTGACATTCTGGAACATTCTGCCCTTGAAACAGGCTCTTTCTTTTGCTTCTTTGTGAACACATTTTCTCTTCTCTTCATTTGCCCTTCCCTTCTCTCTCTTTCACTCAATACCTCTATAGCAGATAACCCCTTCCCAAGCTCAGATTTAGCTCAAATTTTAAATTTACTTTTCTTCTATCACTCCCAAAAAAGCCTTAAGTTTCGAGACCTTGACATTTCAGACTCTTTGTTCCGTGGGGATGGTTGTTGTCAACCTGCTCTCATGCCTGGATAAGAGTACTAATGATGGTATATCATTTTATTGACCATGTTGACTCTATACATAATCAGCTCCATGATTCAATTAGACACAAACCCTTATTCTCCCCATTCTGGGCGACTACTTCCTGCAACTTCTAAGCCGCCCATGGAAGCCATCATCACTTCCTTACCTGCTGGCTCTGTTTCTTCTCTTATCATACCCATTTCCTTTTCACAATGCAAAATGTTCCTAAGGTATATCCTGGTTCAAATAACTGTGTTTCAAGGCTTCCAAGATCTGACCTTGACTTAGCATGCCCTGCTTATTTTAAATACTTGATTCTGTCTTGGTTGATCGGGGAGAAGGTGCTAATAATAACTCATTTACTGTAATCATGTTTACTCTGATGATCTGTTACAGATCATCTTAAGATTCAACTTATATTACCCACCCCAGATGCCAACTTGATTCTTCTTCTCTTCTCATCCAATTACTCTGGACACAGCATCCTGATTTTTTTTTAGGGGAGAGGGGGTGGGGGGAGGGCTTTCCTAGTGACTCCTCCCATTACCACCTTGCCATCTTATTTTTTGGAGCACTGCTTTACTCATCATGATGGCATTTGTTCAGTTTCCTGTTGTGAACCAACCCTTTGGCTTGCCCTCGATCTGCCCTGGTTAGAACTATCACTACAGGAAGCGCTGCTGGTAATGGCTCCTGGCACTTGAGCTATAATCTCTTCATTGGCTTTGATATTAGAGGAATGAGCCCAGAACACTCCAAATCCAGCCCCTGTGATTTAAAAAAAAAAATAGAATCACAGTATAGGTTTCTGGGATTTTCTGAAGTCTATCACAACACATCTCATTTTAATAAAACACCCTATGTTCTTTCTATTATTTTTTCACTCTTATAATACTGTAGTAACTCCATATATTTGAAGGCACATTTCATAACCCTAAATCTTTCCTTTCTAATCTAAACATCTCAGTCCCTTTAATCACAGTCTCCGGTCTGACTGATTTCCTCCAGTTTGGCCTTTTTACAATGGTTGAAGGTCAGAATTTCAAAACAATAACCCAATTATGCTCTGACTGGTTTGGACTAGAATGGCCTTTATACTATTTGTAATTAACTTTTCTCTATCCTCTTTTTGTTTTGATGACGATGGTGATGATGATGCAGGTTGAGCTATCTTAAAATCTTTTCTATTCTGGACTCAATAAATGGTTCCAGCCTCATCTCAGATCCGAAGTATGAAGCCGGCGAATGACAGACACCTTACAAACCACAAAGGCATCTGTTTTCAATAGATTCTGTGAAGCAGTGTGCAGAGACTGACCACGATGCTGTGGGTACAGCCAGATGAGGGGGCACATAGCTTTCTGCTTGTTGTAGTTCCTTTCAGGCCTTCCCTTCATTCACCAAAGCCTGAATGCCAATGAGTGAGGTATTTCTTAGAAAGAAAACATTAAACCCATGCTCATTTACTTTTCAGTATTCTGTGCACCTGCCTGCTCTATATGTCATTTCCCCACCTAAGAAACTTTCTCCTTGGTGCCTGGGCCTTTCAGAGTCATGTTGTCAGTTCCAATGACCTGTCCACATCTGCATAAAAGATTCTGGTTTCACCATGCCTGACTCATTTTCCTTGAGACTCCAGGGGAAGCGACAAGATATCATTTGGCCTCCATTTCTTTCCTTCTTCGAATCCTGCTTATCACTGATGAACTTTTCATCTTAAAAACCATCAGAATCTTAACAGAAGTTCTATAGCATACTACTTGTTCCTCTTTGGCAATCTGCCTCCATTCACCAGTATTAATCATGAATTTGTGATTTTCTTTCTTTCTTTCTTTCTTTCTTTCTTTCTTTTCTTCTTTTTCTTTTGTAATTGGGCTGTAATACACTTTACATTCCTTCTTCTTCTCCTGGGCATTGACTTGTCTTACCCTTTTCTCACAGGGACCTCTGTCTAAAATATCCTGCTCAGTGTTGTCTGGAAGCTCACTTCATCTTTTATTGTAGTCTGGCGCAGGCCAAATCCCCTAAGAGAAGTTCACCAAACACTGTTTCTAAATGGATGAAAGTGAACACATTTTGTGAACTGTTGTGAGCTGGACATGGTGGCTCATGACTATAATCCCAGCTACTCCAGAGAAACACTGGTGTTAGGGGTCAGCTTAGGAAAAAGTAAGATTTCAGCTCAAAAACAAACTAAAAGCAAAAGGATTAGGAGTATAGTTCAAGTGGTAGAATGCTTGCCTAGTAATTAACAGGGAGGGAAAAAAACAACAATTGTTAGCTATTTATGATATGTATTTAGATATTTTACATTTAATTAATTTATCATTCTATCTCTTTGTGGTAATTATTGTGTTTTATATATTCTAGATCAACTTAATTGTGGCCCACACACTTGACTTTACATTGGTAGCACTGGAATTGACCCCGTTCTAATACTTGCTCCTTTTCTGTGTTTATTGTTCAACTGGTCTGGGATGAGGACTGGGCTTTGGTTCGCTTAAAAATTCCCTGGAGATGAGCTAGGCACTGGTGGCTCACACCTGCAATCCTAGCTCCTCAGCAGACTGAGAGCTCTAACAATGGAGGTTCAAAGCCAGCCAAGACAGAAAAGTCCATGAGACTCTTGTTTCCAGAAGTGGAGGTATGGTAGAGAGCCAACTTTGAATGAAGAAACCAAATAAAAGCATGAGATCCTGAGTTCAAGCCATGGTATGGGTACCATAAAGAGAAAGTTCCCCAGGTGATTGTCATTTGTAGCCAACTGAGAATAATCAATGTCAATCACATTGCAAGGATCTATACCTAACTTGAAAATCCAAAATTTTAACTGTTCTAGCATCTGAACCCTGAGCATGATATGATGTCAGAAGTGGAAAATTCCACACCTGACTTCATGTGACAAGTCACTGTTAAAACACAAGTGCACTGAAACACGGTATAAAATCACCTGCAGGCCTTGTGTGTGAAATACACATGTAACATAAATGAATTTTGTGTGTAGACAGGTCCCAACCTAAACATATCTCATTATGTATATGGAAATATTCCAAATCAGAAAAATCAGAAATCCACAATCCTTTTGGTCCCAAGCATTTCTGATAAAAGATACTCAGCCTGTAGTTTATATATTGTACATAGTGCAACAATCATCATTGTATAGACTTTCCATCCTATTTATTTATTTAGTTTAGTTTAGTTTGTTTTTTTTGCCGGTCATGGGGCTTGAACTCTGGGCCTGGGTGCTGTCCCTCAGGTTTTCAGCTCAAGGTTAGCACTCTACCACCTAAGCCACAGTGCCACTTCTGGCAATTTCTGCCTATATGGTGCTGAGGAATCAAACCCAGGGCCTCATGTATACAAGGCAAACACTCTACCACTGAGCCACCTTCCCAGCCCCAGTTATTTAGTTTCTTATTTAATATTTACTTAGTTATTTATTTAGTTAAAGTTTGAGAATTTTCCTCACGTAGCTTCAATATTGATATGCTCCTTATAAACCCTGCAGGACTTCCTGTCAAATGCAGGGTAGGCAAAAATGAGAGACCCTATTTGAGAGACAAATTAAAAGAAAAAGGACAACCTGCCTAGGTCTCCTTGGCACAGGCCGAAATGTTCTTAATAGAGACCCAGAAACACAACAAATCAAAGAAAGGCTGGACAAATGGGATTGCATGAAATTGCAGAGCTTCAGCATGACAAAGGGCATAGCTAGCAAGATCAATAGAAAGCCCACGGAGTGGGAGAAGATCTTTACTATCCATACAACAGACAAGGGTCTCATATCTAAAATATACCTGGAACTCAAAAAATTAAATCCTCCAACAACAAATCTTCAAAGAAATAACTGCCCAATAAATAAATGGGCTAAAGACTTAAAGAGAAACTTCTCTGAAGAGGAAAGAAGGATGGCCAATAGACACATGAAGAAA
>NW_012267355.1:3426004-3462109 GCF_000151885.1 Dipodomys ordii
AATCCCACTTTTGGGCATTTACCCAAATGATCACAAACAAGACCATACTAAAGCTACCAGCACAACTATGTTTATTGCAGCCTTATTTACCATAGCTAAGATATGGAACCAACCCAGATGTCCCTCAGTAGATGAATGAATCAAGAAAATGTGGTATAGATACACAATGGAATTCTATGCCCCATCAGAAAGAATGACATTGCCCCATTTGTTAGGAAATGGAAAGACTTGGAAAAAATTATATTATGTGAAGTAAGCCAGGCGCAAAGAAACATAGGCCCCATGGTTTCCCTTATTTGCAATAACTAGTAGATGTCTGAGTCAAGCAGAAAAGGTCAGATAAGTTGATGTTAGGGAAATGAACCCTAAGATATGTATTCAAATGTTTTTTTCTTTTCTAACACATTTATAAGATGATTTCTTTGTTGCTTTGTATGTCCCTCCCCCACGGTATAACCCCTGCTTTCACTGTATTTGATGTTGGCAAAATGTGTGGAGGGGAAGGGGAAAAACAAATCGTTTAAATAGGGATACAGGTGGACCCATTGCAACAATGAGATGTACAAGTCGTTATGTGGAAAAACGAACTTTACAACTTTGTGCGGGGGAGAGGAGGATGGGAGGAGCGGAGGGGGAGGATGGGAAGGGATGGGAATGGGAAACGAAGGAGGAGGCTACAATGCTTGATAAGAAATGTACTCATTATCTTGCCTATGTAATTGTAACCCCTCTGTACAGTATTTTCACAATTAAAAAGAAAAAAGAAAAAGGACAACCTGGACAGGCTCCTGTGGCTCATGCCTGTAATTCTAGACACTTGGGAGGCTGAGACCTGGGGAATAGAGATTCAAAGCCAAAACGGGCAGAAAAGTTCTTAAGACACTATGTCCAATAAACCAGCAAAAATTGAACTGGAGATATGGTTCATGAGGTAGACCACACTTGGGTGTGGTTGGTGGAATACTCCATATATTGAAATGGAGCCCTGAAATGGAGCCCTGCCTGTTTAAATGTTAATGATACAGTGCACAAAGATTGCCAGGACCTTGCAAGGTCCCATATTCCATATTCCATCCTCCAAGACCCAGCCTTCTGAAGTTCCTTTTGCCTTTTAGGGTTTATGGAGCCATGCATGGATTTCCCCTCAGGACTTTTAGATGCTCTTGTCCACTCACAAGAGAAAAGCTTCTGCTTCCTTTTCCTGGGTATTTAAATCAAGGGCAGTTAGAAAAGAAAAAGTACTAAACAGATAACCATCTCCCCAAAGCTCAGAAAATTCAACCACTGAATTAATGATCAACAGTTTAGCATTGGATATGTGAAGCTCTGGAGAGCAGGTTAAGGAGGATGAGACACTTTCCCTGCCTTTAGTTGTTTATATGAAAGAAATTGCTTTGTCCTGCAGCAGGTGTATAAGACAGAATGTGATAACTACTTTCACAAATTCACAAGGGAATTGCTGGCCAGTGAAGACTTTCCTGCTCAGATATGTGAAAAGTGTTAGGGAGAATGCAATATCCTGAAAGGGGAAAGGCCTTGAAAGATGGATACCATTTTAACAGGTGGAAATTTTACTGAACAAATTTTACTGAACAGGGCAGAGAGCCAATTGACCAAGGATGGCTTTCTGGAAATGTGGGATTTGAGTTGGTTGGTGGTGTGCAAGCTGTGATGAATTGAGATAATTGATAATTGCTTCTCTGTAGACCAAATGACAAGTAGTAGAGGGCCATGTTGTGTCACATGAATATGAAGATGCAAAATATTGGAGGGTCAGAGTGTCTTGGTTACGGCTTAGATGCTCTTGGGATGTTGAGACATTTTATCTTTGGGCAGTATGTGGGCCACACATTTCTGTCGCAGGTACATCTGGCAGTGGGTGGGGAATACATCCCAGGTAGGCTGGAGGGGATGGAAGCAATGATCTAGAGGCTCTGCATTCATTCAAGTAGGAGCAGAATTGGAAGGAGAAATGCTTGACATGAGCAAAGTAATGACTTTGGGAGATGGACTAGCTATTAGAAGGAAAAGTTTTTGATGGTCATGGGGCTTGAACTCACAGCCTGGGCGCTGTCCCTGAGCTCTTTTGCTCAAGAGTAGTGCTTGACCACCTTGAGCCCCAGCACCACTTCTGGTTTTTCAGTGGTTAATTAGAGGTAAAAGTCTCATGGGACTTTTCTGCCTAGGCTGGCTTAGAACTTCAGTTCTCAGATCTCAGCCTCCTGAGTAGCTGGGATTACAGATGTGAGCCACCAGCACCTGGCTAGGAGGAATTACTAAGATGACTAAGAGAGTTTGTGATTTTTCTGTTGTGTACCCTTAGGACTTCCCTATTACTGTTATAGCAAATATTTTCAAACTAAACAGCTCAATATAACACAAGCCTATTATCTTAGAGCTAGGAAGTCTAAAATGAATCTTATAGGGCACATTTGCATTATATGTGAGGCTGCACTGCTCCTAGAGGTTCAAGGGGGGGGGGAATATTTACTCATGGCTTCATCTTCTAGAGACCACCTGCATTCTCTGGCTTGTGGCCTCTTCCTTCCTCTTTAAAGTGTGTCACTGTTTGTCATCAATCTCTCTTTCTGACCAATTACATCACCACTGTTTTCCTCTAATAAAGGCCTTTGTCTCTATTGATTCCATTTCAGTAATGCAGGATAACCTCCAATCTTTCACATGTGCAAAGTCTCTTTTTCTACATAAGGTAATACATTCACTAGTTCCTGGGGGGGAGGGTGTCAAACATAGATATCTTGGGGGAGGGGATATTATTTAGACCACTACATATAAAATTTGAGCTATGCTTCTCTTTTCCAAATTGCCTAATTTCAACTACATGAGAATTAATAAGATTGTGGTTGTGTCTATTTGGACAGCTTGGAACCTCTCCCTCTTACTCTTATTAGTCTGAAACACCAGGAAACACTTCTTTTGCATTCTAAAATAATTTCTACTTTTGCTTTTCCTTGCTTTTCAATTTTCTTTCTTTGCACTTTTTTTTCTTCTTCTTCAAAGTTTACCAAATGGAAAAAGTGTGATAGATACAAATATTAAGCATATGCTGTACTTCAGGCCCCAAGTAATTTCCTCAAGAATTTGATGGCAGATGGTCGTTCCAACATAAGAGCCCAGATGTTTCTTTTAAATTCAACAGAAAGAACATGAACAGCCTTAGATAATGAGCATAAATCATCGGGGATCTTATGGTGTTCTTCAGACCAACACAGCAAAACTTATCTGGACAGTGTCAGCCCTTCTTCCTGCCCCTAACCAGCGGAGGGTCTAAGATGCATTTCTCTTTTTAGGATTACTTGTGCTCTACCTCAAAGATGTCAAAGTCCACAGAAATTCTCTCCTGGTAGAGGGATTAAAGGTGATACAGCATACAGAAGGCTCTGGACTCCGACAAGCTGTGGTCAGCCCCGGCTCCGAGTTACAAATTACTCATGTGCTCTGTTTGGTTTGCTTTTCCATATTTTATTCTCATAAGTCAATTGTTTCATTGTGCTATGTGCATCATGTATATAAAGGATTTTGATCAAGTCACACTTCTATGTTGTTCCATAACTACTTTCCCTTCTCCTCCCTCCTTTTATTTATTTATTTTATTTTATTATTGTATTCTTTGTGTGTGCGTATGTATGGATTACATATATGTTTACACACATGTTTATATACACATATGTGTATGCATATCACATGCAGGTAATTCATATACATAAACATATAATGTACTTTTATATAATATTCAGCCCACATCTTCTCCTTTCCTTTTCCCTCACAAAACTTGCTCCTTTAAATAATGATATATAATAATTGTTATTATTACTGTTACCATTATTAAGTTCTAGATAGCTTGCTATTGTTCTTATTAACAGAACTTAACCCAGTCTTAAGTAAGTCCTGAATCCAGGTCTTCCATGTATTCATTCCTCCCACTCTGATTAGGCAGAGGCACCATGACAACACAGGCCACCCGGAAGCCTGGTCAGAAGGGACCTCCAGGCCTTGCTTTCCTGGCTCCATTCATGAAGCACATTTCAGCCTTGTCCTTGACTAAATAGTACCAAGCTGGTTTGATTCCTCATCATCCTAAGATTCTAAGGATGGATATATTTTGGGAAAAAAAAGAGCCATGAGAAAGAACAATCTAATCTTCTAAAGTGTCTCTGTCGCTCGCAGGAAGAATTTTATTTTTCGTTTTTTTCTGGGAAAGCTATAAAACTGTTATTAATAGGCTCCCAAAGTTCTGTGCTTTGGAGATTTTAAATAATTGGGTCTACAGTTATTCTGGCAAGTCTCAGAAGAGGACAGGTTCCGTTTGCATGGGAGAAAGAAGGACCAGAAAGAAGACTGTGGTTAAGCAAGTGTGACCCTAGACAGGACAGTCAGAAGAATATTTTCCTTATATCTGTGACATGGACAACATCCTACAGTTACTTGGTTGAAAATAATCTGAGAAAATCAGTGAATTAACAAATCCAGTTGCTTAAGTGCAGTGATCTAATATAATGATATGGTGGGGTTTTCTCTGTTTCCAAGAATTCCTTGACTCCTTCATCTGCTCAACTGTAATCAGTTCCCACAGTTGTGAACTAGGCAAAGCAGGGTAATAGTAAGCAAAGTCAAAATCTGCAGGAGGTCCAGGTATGAGGCTCAATACTTGGTAGAATAACGACATTCACACCTCAGAATTTCCATTTAGTGTGGCATTTTTACCCTCCTTGTTAAGGCCTCATCCTCCCAACCCCAGCCCCATGAGAATGCAGAATGATGGTATGCAGGTCCTTCTTGTTATCTCCCGGCCATCCAAGGCCCTATTTAGAAATTCACAGAAGCAGCTGGTGGTGAAGGGTCCTTTCCTCTACTTTCTGTTCTCTTCGGTTCCAATACTCAGACAGCCAAAACACCTCCTCTCTGGAGCCCAAAACCCTGGATATTTATTAAATCTTTGAAAATTCCAGTTCTCAAGTTCAGGTAGGAATTTTACCAGATTGCTACTTAAAAGACTTACTTGCTAGAGTTAACACAGTGAAGAGTTAACTTTTCTTATTATAACTGAAAGGTATTATGGTTACTAAGTGGAGAATGGTATAAGTAAAAAACCTAAAATTCTCAGACTACTACTACAAATATTAACGCTTTGATTGCTTTTCTCTCTATATCAATATACACACAGTCATCCAGTGTGCAGAATTATACGCTGCTTACTGTTTTTATATATAATTTGATATGTACATTTATTAGTGTATTAATAGCAGTTTCTCCATATCAATAAATGATTTTTGGATAATGTAATGTTAGTAGCTAAATATTATTCTCATATTTATAGATAGCATCAGAACAGGGGTTCTTTTAATTCTTACTAACATGGAACCTTGGCATTAAGTAACAGAACAGTGATTAGCAGAGAATCTGGGAGGATAATCAAGACAGAGATACAGATTAAACTGAGGGACAGCTGTGGTGGTCATATTCATATGAGAAAAATTAGATTTCATAGCAAAAATTATTTCATTTGTATTAGAGTAATGTGTTCTAGATGCAGACAGGAGAATCATAATGGAGATTATTTACAGAAATTTAGATTTTATTGCAGTAAGTCTACAGTAGGACAGAGAATTCTGTGGGGTTTTTTTTGTTTTGTTTTTTGTTTGTTTTCTATCAGTCCTGAGGACTGAACTCGGGTCCTGAACACTATTCTTAAGACTTTTCATTCAAGACTAGCACTCTCACACTTCAATCACAACTCCATTTCCAGCTTTTTGGTGACTAATTGGAAACGAGAATCTCTCAGATTTGTCTGCACAGGCTGGCTTTGAACCTTCATCCTCAGATCTCAGCTTCCTGAATAGCTATGATTGCAGGTGTGAGCTACCAGCACCCGGCAAATTTTATGTTTTTAATAAGTGCTCTATTTGGCCAGATAGTGTTTCATACCTACAATCCTAGCTACTTGGAAGGTAGAGACCGAGTGGGTTATGGTTGGAGGCCAGACTGAGCTAAAACCAAACAAACACAAGCACAGGAGATTCCATCCCAACCAATAAAAAGTGGGCATGGTAGAGCATGCCTGTCATCCCAGCTATGTAGGAAGTATAAATAGTAAAATTGTGGTCCAGACCAGCCCAGACATAAAATTTGAAACATATTCAAAGAATAACTGAAGCAAAAAGAGTTGGCGGGGGTGGGGGAGGGTTGCCAGGTTCAAGTGAAAGAACATCTGCCTAGCATAAGAACTTGGGTTCAAACCCTAATATTACCAGATAGATAGACAGACAGAGATAGATGGATGGACAGACAGACAGACTGAGGATAATTTTTAATGTCTTATAAAACCATCATAATCAGAAAGATGGAGAAATATTTCCTGAACACTGCCGAAAGGCTAACGAGTATACAAGTATATCATATTAAAGGTTAACTGGAAAGCAACTATGGCACTTAAATAAGGAACCCAAACAAATAAAGGAGAAGTAGAGCCTTGTGAGATTGTCACAAGGCCAAATGAACTCATGTGGTCATTTTCCTGCCTGGAAGTGCAACATTCTTCCCACAGTGATGTAAGTGTCCATCGACCATGGCAAAATGACAGTAGGACCCCATGTAAAGCAACTCCTGGAGTCTGTTTCTCCTTAAATGCACTTTGTGTGGACACAGCCATGTGCCTCATAATGACCTTTATCTGTGGTGGATCACATACACAACTGTGGCCTCATGACAATGTAATGAAGCTGGCCAAGTCTAGTGGTACACACCAGTAATCCCCGCTACTCAGGAAGCCGAGATAGAAGGATCTCAGAACACAAAAGTAAAAACAAAAAGGACTGTGTGGAACAAGTGGTAGAATACTTAGCAAGGGTTGAGGCTCCCAATTCAATCCTCAATACTATTTTTTTTTAAGTAATGAAGCGGAAGTGGATCTGTGGCTCAAAGTGGTAGAATGCTAGCCTTGAATGCAAAGAGGTATTGAAGCTGAAACATTTTCTTTTGCTTAGGGATCTCATAGCCATCCTCTGTGTTTAATGTAACATTGGTGAAACAAATCTACAGTAGCCATCAATATAAAAGTGTGTTACACATAATTAGGTATGATACATACATATGATACTCCTAATTCATATATTTACCATATTATACTTTTTTTAATTTTTAGAGCCCACTCCTACTTATTAAAAAATATTAACTGTTTAACCTGGTCAGGTGGGTCCTTTACTCCCCTCTAGGAGGGTTCCGGAAGAAGGCCTTGTCATGGGAGAAGATGGTTCCATCATTATTGTCCATAGGGACCTCTATTGGGACAAGATGCAAAGCTGAAGATTGTGTTCCTGCTGATCCCAAACATGTGCAGGCCCACACTAGTGTGAGTACTTGAATGTAAACAAAAACATTTAGAAAATAGAGAAGAGCTTATAAATAAAGATCTTATAAAAGAAAGTATTTTTGTATAGCTGTGCAATGTGTTTAAGTAGTGATTACAAAATGAGTCAGAAACATTTTAGGAAGTTAAAAATGTATGCTGTATAATGTTGTAGTAAGCTAAGGTTAATTTATTATGGAAGAAAGAGCATTTTAATATACATGTGTCATAGTGGATGTATACCAATTTCTCCCTGTTCATTCAGTGGCTCATTCAGAGCAATCTCTGTCTTGAATCTTGTTGTGTATCTTTAATCCTCGATGTCATATTTGTTCTGTGCCTTTTCTGGATGTAGATAAATTTGGATACACAAGTACTTGTGATGCAATTGCTCACAGTACAGTGCTCAGCACTATCACAAGCAGCACAGGTGCGTAGGCTTGGAGCAATCTGCTACCTATATGGCCTGATGTGTACTAGGATATAACACTAGACTGGTGTGAGTATACTCCATAACATTTGCTCAATGATGCAATTGCCTAGTAACACGTTTCTTAGAACTTGTAATCCCATCATTAAGTAATACATGACTATTTTCCTAAGTTTCTAGGAAACTTAGGAAACTTGCTGATCTCAAGCCCATGTAATAATGTTCTTTTATTTGGTCTTAGAGCTTGAACTCAGGCCCTGAGTTCTGTCCCCGAGCTTCTTTGTGCTCAAGGCTAGCACTCTACTACTTGAGCCAGAGCACCACTTGTGGATTTTTTCTTAGTAGTTTATTGGAGATAAGAGTCTCACAGATTTTTCTGCTCAGTTTGGCTTCGAACTGTGATCCTCAGATCTCAGCCTCCTGAGTAGCTAAGATTATAGGCATGAGCCACCGGAGCCTAGCATAATGTTCACTTTTTTTTTTTTAATCATGTACTTGAAGTTCCAGGTTTAATACCATTTTTTGTTGGGGCTTTAACCGGGTAGCATTTTATGTTCTGTAATTGATTGAATTTCTTTGTATACTATTTGTATGCTATTCAGGAGGCTGAGATCTGAGGATTGTGGTTAAAAGCCTGCCCAGGCAGGAAAGTCTGTGAGACTCTCCAATTAACTACCAGAAAACTGGAAGTGGTGCTGTGGCTCAAATGGTAGAGCACTCGTCTTGAGCTAAAGAGCACCCAGGCCCAGAGTTCAAGCCCCATGACTGACCAAAAAAAGAAAGAAAGAAAGAAAGAAAGAAAGAAAGAAAGAAAGAAAGAAAGAAAGAAAGAAAGAAAGAAAGAAAGAAAGAAAGGAGAGAAAGAGTAAGAAAGAAAGGAAAGAAAAGAGAGAGCAATTTTAACAGTCTCAATTATAAATTCTTCTTTTAAAAATCCTTTTGTATTTTGGGGGAGGCAGAGATCAGTATGTTGTGGTTCTAGGCAACACAAGCACAAAAGTGAGATTTCATTTCAACCGAGGGCTGGACATAGTGACGCACAACTATTAACCTAGTTACAAGAGCAGATTGGCTGGGCACAGTGGCGTGTGCCTCTCATCCTCAGATACTCAGGGAAATACCAGCAGGAGAACTAAACTGCAGTCTCCTGGACTAAAAGGGAGACTCTTTTGTGAAAAGGGGGTTGGAGGTATGGCTCAAGGGATAGACCATCTGCCATGTAAGCATGAGGCCGAGTTCAATTCCAAGTACACAAATTAATTTAGGAGTGATTCACCATCTCATCTCACTCCACAAAGTCTATGTGAGCTCATTACTCTTTTGTATTTTCCAAGCCTGAAACATTTTGGGAGCTCTCCTCTGGATTATTCCTTAACTGCTCTGTTGCCTGATGATCATGAGCAGGAGTTGAGACACCTGGACTTGCCATTTTTCTTGTGTTTCTAAGGCTTGTTCTGTTCATTGTTGCTGTTGTTTTTATGTACTGTACGATTTTTTTTTTGTTTCTTTTGTATGTTCTTCCCCTGATGGTAGAACCCCTGTTGTCACTGTGTTTGATTCTGGTGCCCTACATCTTGTATATACATTTTTCTAATTTGGGGAGGGGAAGGGACATAACAAAATGCTGAAACAAAAATAAAGGTTTGGGCTGGGAAGGTGGCTCAGTGGTAGAGCGCTTGCCTTGCATGCCTGAGGTCCTGGGTTCGATTCCTCAGCACCACATAAGCAAAAAGAAAAAAAGCCAGAAGTGGCGCTGTGGCTCAAGTGGTAGAGCAGTAGCCTTGAGCTGAAGAGCTGAGGGACAGTGCCCAGACCCAGAGTTCAGGTCCCACGACTGGACCCCCCCCCTCCCCCCAAAAAAACGAATAAAGGTTGACCCATTGTAACGATGAGATGTACAAGACACTATGTTGAAAACAAACTCTACAACTGGAGGGGAGGGGGACTGTTGGAGCAGTGAGGAGGGAAGGGTTAGTAGGGGAAAAACAAAGGAGGGGGTAAAAATACTGGATAAGAAATGGACTCATTACTTTGGTCAGGTAACTGTAACCCCTCTGTACAGTATCTTTACAATAAGAAAGAGACTGAAACATTGCCTTTTCACTTAATCAGCTTGGTTTCTTTCTTGCTTCACATGGTCCCCAAGGGCCTCTGCCAATGACGAAAGACTTCTTTAAAATTAAAAATTAAAAAATATTCTTTCTCATTAGCATTGCTTCTTCCTACACCACCCAGACATTTGATTCCATTCAATTTCTGATACCCTTCTGGAGACAGCCTTAGCTCGTAGTCTCATTGGAAAGAATTACACCTTTCCATTGCACACATCCTGCAAAGTCACTACACGTGGTTTTGGCAGAAGTAGAATTGTCACAATTATTATGGCTAAAAGACATTATAAATGTTCCTTTCTCTTCTATAGGAAAGAGTGTCTATTCAAGAAATTCTAGCAGACGCTACTTGCTAATGCTCAGATTCATTTAACTTGTATTTTTTCTTTTCAAGATTGTATGGATTTGTGTGAGCAAAGACCAAAAGAGTTTCATTTGGGGAAAAAAAGAGATTCTCTAAAATTAAAAAAAAATTAAGTTACCCGAGACAAATATGTAACCCCTGCACTCAAGGACTAGAAGGGTCTTTACTTGAAAGCGACTAATGCCTTAATTTTACATGTAAGAAAATGGAAGCTTCTTACTTTATAAGATGATTCAACTATTACTATTACTAGTAAGTTTCATGTTATTCACATCCTCCCCAAATTCACAGTTTGCGAACAAAATCTAGAGATTCTGTTATAGGAAGCAGATAAAAGTTTCTACGTGAGACTATTATTTGAAACTGTGTTTCCTTGTACAGTGTCTCTCTGTTTGCAAACAAATTGGGTTTATCACATGCTTCTCTGTGTATTATTTACCCAGAGGAGAAAAGGCCTTAGTAATGGCTACATGAGGCAAACTTCCATAGAGTTTTCCATGCATTCATTTGTCTTGCATCTACTTCGTGCTACCGGAGCAGAAGAAGGCAAACTTGCCAGCCTCTTCCATGTAACTGAGGTCAATACTACAAAAGTCTAGCAAGATCTGAATCCATCGCCAGGAAAATCAGACTGAAAATCATTATGAAAGAGTTCCTTAGGTAAATGTTGTGGATTATCCCCCAAAGCAACTAGTTACCTCATTTCTACTAGAACAAAAGAAGTTAATGTTTCAAAGTTTTATTGTCTAAAAGGTGCAGTTTTTAAAGTAGAGGGTTTTTTGAAAAAATAATTTTAAAAATTATCATTAGAAATGAAATTCTTGGGGCTAGAGGTGTGGCTCAGGTGGTAGGGTTCCAGCCAATGAGCAAAAGCAGAGTACAAGTTCGAGTTCCAGTCTCAGACAAAACAAAATAATGAGATGCCTTGTCTTAATATCATTGTCCTTCACTAAATAACCTGGTCTATGATAACCAGGAACATGTAAAGCAGTATTTATTGAAGCTTTATTCATGATAGAAAAGGCTAAAAAAATCAAAAGGAAATGACATTATCTATAGATAGGTAAATACATTGTGGCCATCTTAAAGTAGAATGCTTTGAGCAATGAAAAATGGCCTAGAATATGGGTGAATCATGCAAGAATGAAATTTTGAGTGAAAGAATAAAGTCACAAGGCAAGTATATCATTTGATTGTCTTCATGTAAATTTCAAAACATGGCAATAAATAAATAATATACTAATCGCATACATAGTAACTTTCTCCCAAACTCAAGGGACACATCACTATTCTGTTCAGAACAAATAAATGTTACTTCTGAGTGAGAGGAGAGAATTGTCATCAAGAGGCATTAGTAGCATGACTCTCGCTTGAACAGTCAGTTTACAGTTAATTGCTCATCCATATGCTCGTCCAACAGTGCTCATACCTTTTGTGTGTACTATACCTATTTTTTTTTATTTTAAATTGACAAACTTGAAGAACCCCAAACCAGATATCTGAGTTTAATATAAAGGTTAAGAAATATGCATTTTATCCAAGTTCCCACAGTGGTTGTGAGAGGATCACACTTGCTATACCTAGAGCATTTCCATACTCTTCACCTTGGAAGTTGGCATTGTCAAAAGAAGTACACCATAATTAAAAGGACATCACTTATAATAACAAATAAGCACACAACACTCCTAGTTCCAGAGATTAATTTTTACTATACAAAAAACTCTAAAGAGCTACAAAAGAAAACCCAAAGAAGATGCATTTTCTAACCACATTAGTCAAGTTACATAAGATTCAGATGAACATACATCACATCTCCGTACCATGCAAGTACCATACAGAGAAACCTGGTCAACCATTATACCACCAGCTGAGGTATTTAGTACCTGAAAGTCAACCCAGTGCCCTCTTTGTTTATCATTTGCCTATAAAAATTAAGCCCTGGATTCTTTATAAAACATGAAATTATTGTCAAGAAAATCATCAGAATAAAATATGGTTAAGGCAATAAAATAGATGAAACATAGCCTCAGCCAACTGCCAGTCAATATGAATATCAAAAGTTCCTAAAATGTGCTGTAATTACAGTCATTCCAAGCAACGCTGGGTGGTTATTTTCATGATCTAAACATAGAGTGTTGCTATCCCAAGCAATCTTGCTATGCCATAATTTTATTTTACATATGTACAGGTTGTATTATTGTCTACACGCATCAGGGACTCTCTCAATCATCTCATCTCAATAGCCATGACTTATCAAGAAGAAAGTTTTCTGTTGGTTCTTGCTCTCAAAAAGAGCCTTGGAAGTCCCCTTCTCTTTGCTTCCAGTAAATTCTAGGAAGTCTGAATGTTCAGTTGTTTTTCTTGTAGAATGATGAGCACTATTAAGGATTTGAACTTACAAATAGGGTCTCTGGTTGAATATTTCAAGTGTGAGCTACACTTTTGATTTCTGTGCATCTACAAGACTATATGATCCTTTCATGTTGGCTTTTCTTGCAAAATAAATGGTCATTCCAATGGCAGGTATTATGAGAGAGGATGCGCAATACAGTACCAGGAGTTCAGGAGAAAAATAGTCTTTGTTATTTTCTCTTCCTGGAAAATAACCAAATAGGTGCAATTAATGTCCAGTACAAAAAGAAATCATTAAATAACACGTTTTATTCTTATAGTACAAGTAGTTCTCCAAAAAGAAAGAGCTCTAAAGTCATGATGAGGGCCAGAAGGACCCACAATGCATTTCTCTGAATTACCCAAATAACACATTGGTGGATGCTTTGGTCATAATGGATGTAAAGATGACAGCTGTCAATTTCTACAAACTTGGATTCAAAAAGAGTCCATTTCAGGATCAAAATAGAAATGAACATGCAATGTTTGGGGGCAGGGGTCCTTCACAAGCACAGGAATTGGAGGAGGGTCTTCGAGGAAATAGAAAAAATCTACTAGAGTATTGAGACTAAGGATTCTGATCACCATGAGTAGAAGTGGCTCACCAGTTCCCAAACACAAACAAAAACCCCTTGTAACATTTACAACATGGCCATTATAGTTAAACTCTATAGATTGAGAGGGAGAGGAAGAATCCGGGCTGATGGTATGCATGTTTGCAAGCTATGTTTTGTCTGACTGAAGGAAGGGCATCTTAACATGTGTCATTCCCCTTCAGTATTTGTGTTTACTGGGGGTCTTTGGATAGCATTGTATTTCAGTTTTAATGTCACTCGTGTAATGTCACTCATTCCCTACTGCTCCCCTAGTCTGTTAAGAACCCCAACATGTTCTCACTTTTGCTTCATATCCCTTAGTGCTACTTGTAATTAAACATTATAACTATTTGCTAAATTTGGTTTGTTCTTCTGACTGTAAACTCCATAAAGATACGTATGTCTGCTTTCCTTTGGACCCACCAGCCTTTAAGTCACTACTTGGAATAAAACTGGTACCTCCAAAGTGCTTTTTAAACTCTAATAAAGTATTGTGGCTTTTTTAATCTTATCATTTTGCTAATTAGTTATAACTGGAATATGAAAATAATAGTATACAAAAACTTTAAAATTAGTAGTCTTTATAACCTACCCCCCTCAAAAATCACCTGGCAGCTGCAATTTAACATCTGATAGTGGTAAGAGTGTGTGGGACACAGCCCAGCATTTGTGGAGATGCGCTTCTCTTTACTTGGCACAGCACTGAATGGTAGACTTACAATTAAGGTTCACGAAGTGGCATGCATGTGGTCTTAGTGCTGACAGGAGTTAGTGATCTGCCTATGGGCATCACTGCCTTCCACCTAGAGCTTTCTAAACACTGAAAGCCATCCAAGGGAAAAGAATCCATAGAATCAAGTGATGTGAAATGAGCTGTATCACATTATCAAGGAAACAACACTTTAAGCATAATAGTTGCTCCATTTTTCAACATTTGGTAGGTATAATTGAGCTAGTGAATGTATAAGGATAACTTTTTAATTTATGTGCCCATGTGGAGGCTTGAATTCAGAGCTTTGAGCTTTTTGGCTCAAGGATGTAGCTCTACCACATGAGCCACAGCTCTACTTTTGATGGCTAGTTGAAGATAAGAGTCTTCACTTCTTGTGGGGGTTGGCTTCGAACCTCAGTCTGCATATCTCAGCCTCCTGACTAGCTAGGTTTACTGGTGTGAGCCACCAGCACCCAACTAAGATTCTCTAAGTTTTGATCTCAGGGCATCATGCTTGTTCAGCTGATGGTCTACAACTTCAGCCATGCCTCTAGTCCAGCTTTTTGGTGGCTAGTTATAGATAGAGTTTTAAAGACTTTTCTGCCTGAGGTACATTCAGTCCCAACTGAGAACTATTACAAGCATGAACCACTGACACCTGGCACATTTGTAATGGGATGTTTATCACCATAATTGTGGTTAAGCGTCAGTACTGATGACATGCTGGGCAAAACTATTTATGTCATTATTTTCCTTTCCGTTTAATAAGTATTATATTTGCTTTTTACTTTTCCCCTCAGGCAATTGCAAGAAAATTCTTGCTGCTGAGTCAGTACCCAGGAGAATCTTCTCATAAAAATGTTAATGGCTGTATAAATCCTGAAACTCTTAAATTCCTGACCATATCTATCAATTGAATACATTTAAGCCACAACAACACAATTTCAAAACTCACTTAAACACACAAGAAAAAAAAAACTTCAAAATACACAGGAAAAAATGTCAAATTTTAGTCTTCATACATGTCCAGCTTTTTAAAACCAGATTTAATTATGGAGCATGAATTTGAATTTCTGCCTGAATGCCTAATATTTGTTTGATTGTTCACTTCTACGGTGAATAAACTGTGGTAAAAATTATATGTGATTAATTTAGTAAAGTAATTTAGAAAAGGTAATGTATACAGGAGAAGAGATAAAAGTCAAGAAGAAACTTTAATGTGTCTCATAAAGAACAATTACAGATAGATGGTCAGCAATGTTAGGAGTCCAGGTTACCTGAACTAGGTGGAATTACAGTTGGCCAGAGGCATTGAGGATTAAAGAAAATGGGAAGAAAGGAATTTCAATGCACTCAGAACTGAGATCTCAACTCCTCCAGCATTGCCCCTTCCTCTTTGGAATCATGGATTTCATAAACCCCCAGGTCATTTTCAGCAACATAGTACAAGGTTCTATTCTTGGAACTCATAGTAAGTTCATTGGCCAGACCAACACTATTCAAAACAATCACCACAAGTGGATGGTTAACAGTCTTATATGCAATTATGACATTTTCCCCTTGTTTAACATGTCTAGATGGATGTATTGATATTTGTGTATTTCTAGGAGCTACTGTGAAAACAGAAAATATATAGTAGATCTTGCCATCTGGAAATGGCCAGATAAGTAAAATTTGCTTTACATTGGCAAGTATTTGCTGACTTTCACTTATGTTGAGCCTCTTAAAAGTTGGCATTTGTAGTGCCATTCACTTTACCACTAACTATGGCTTCAAGTGCACCACAGGCTCTCATTAGTGAGCAAGAAGTGTGAGGCCGATTAATGAAGGCTGACACAGCCCATTTCTACCAGTAAGATCAACAGATCATACCTATTGTGCATTCACACACCTATTGTGCTCCCCCTCAAATGTCTTTGATGAGGCCATTGTCCCTCCCTCTCCCTGTACACCTGTGTGTGTGTGTGTGTGTGTGTGTGTGTATACTGGGGCTGGGGCTTGAATTTAGGGCGTTGTCCCTGTACTTTTTCACTCAAGGCTAGTGCTCTACCACTTGAGCCACAGCTCCACTTGTGGATTTTTGGTGGTTAAATGGAGAAAATAGACATATACTTTTCTGCACAGGCTGGATTTGAGGCATTGATCCTCAGGTCTCAGCCTCCTGAGTAGCTACGATTACAGTTGTGAGCCACTGGCACTAGGCAGAGATGTGGATTTTAAGGGAAATGATTCTGTAGTCTAGAGGTCTTTTATATGTGTCCAGAATCAAAATTGGAATTTTCCATGATTATCTCTAAAAGAGTCAATGGAGAATATATGAAGTTATTCCTGGTGGACAAAAAATAGTATAGTTTTCTAGTAAGAAGGACGAGGGTCTGGATAGGATTTTTCTTTTCCATTATACCCCCTCTTACTTCTTTAGCTTCCCATGGAAAGGTCTTGGAAAATATGGTAAAATACTTAACAAATCCAAGACCTCAGAGACCAATACTAACTGGGCAACTTTAAAAAGAAAAGAAAGCAAATGGGAATTCCACAGTCATCAATGATTTATGTAAACTTCCTCGTGAAACTCGACAGCTGGGCCTGATTATTTCAGGAAACAAGAAAGAGCCACAGTCAACACAGAATTCAGCTCCTTCATGTAGGAAAGCCCACACTGAAGTCCAAAGACAAAGAGCCCACCTTTAACATCCAGTGTCAGACTTCTTAACTGGGATCCCACTTTGTTTTTCGATTCACACTCGTACACGCCTGCATCCTCCAACTGAGCTTTGCGGATGGTGTACGCGCCATCTACAGACCTCAGTACTGTATCTCCTGTGACTGCTTTTTTCTTCAGGATTATCCAAGTTTCTGGAACATTCCCACAAGTACAGGAGATAATGACAGTGTCTCCTTCCTTGACACTCTCAGAAGGAAAAACTGTCAGTTGTATGTCCTTAGGAAAAACTGAAAAAAAGACCATTGAAAAGGCATCTTTAAGGCAATCCCATCATAAGTTAATAACGTAAGCAAGGCAAGAATGAAGTCAAGCATTTGCTGAATTGTGTTTTAGGCAAGAGAAGACATGACTTATGCATTTTTTCAGTTCTCATAACAGAATTCCTTGTGTGTGTGTGTGTGTGTGTGTGTGTGTGTGTGTGTGTGTGCGCCAGTGCCAGTCCTGGGGCTTGAACTCAGGGCCTGGGCACTGTCCTCAGCTTTTTGGCTCAAGGCTAATGCTCTACCACTTGAGTCACAGCTCTACTTCCAAATTTTTGGTGATTAATTGGAGATTAGGATCTCACAGACTTTACTTTAACTCAGCCTAGCACAGAGAATACAATAAATGGGTATAGAATTCAAATGTTACTGAACCAGAAAATTAAAATCATTGTCATACTGTTTAGCAAAAATTGTTTGTCATCCAAAAGCCTCTGTGTTTTGAGCTAGATTTTCTCAGATGAGGAAATTAAGTTGCACACAGATGGCTTGTTTATTTGTCCTTCACAACACAGTTACTATTTATTAAGTTCCAGGCTGTGGCCTAGGTACTTAAGGTATATTTTTATTAATTCAACTCTAGGAAGGACTTACCTACCCAGCATGAAAATGATTCCTGCTAAGGAATCCCTATTTAAGGCCACAGGGACATGGCATACAATCTCAAAGGATCTTTTCCTGTCTTTTTCTCTTTCTCTTTTTCTTTCTTCTCCTCTTCCTCCCCCTCCTCTCTTCCTTCCCTTCCTTTTCCTTCTCTTTCTTTTTTTTCTTTCCATTTATTTTCTTTGTGTACATGGTTTCTTGAGACATGATCTAGTGATATAGTATATACAGTCTATTTGAACAAGAACTAGCTAGTAGCTCAGGCTGGCCTGAAATTCAGTCCTTTGCCCTTAGCCTCTTCAGAAGGTTTTATTTAAGATTGTGTGTTGAACTTCCAAATTTCTTCCTTTACAATGTAAAACTCAGTGGGGACTGGAGGTGTGGCTCAGTGGTAGAGTGCCCAAACTGTCTAATCCAGCCAGATTGAGTGGTTTTAAACTTAAACCATTTACAATTACACATTTCTTCCTGTCTTTATTTCAATAATTGTCTCCCAAGAGCCACTGGAACTTTTGGCACAAGTCCTGGAGCTAGCAGTTCAAAAGAAAACTTTAGGGTTGTTAAAAGAACTTTGGACTGTTTGATGAGCAAGTTCTATTTCAGGAAACAACAAGAATGATCTAATGTTCTATATATAGGAAACATCATGAATGCTTTTTAAAAAAAACCCTCAAGGGGCTGGGAAGGTGGCTCAGTGGTAGAGCGCTTGCCTTGCATGCATGAGGCCCTGACTTCGATTCCTCAGCACCACATATGCAAAAAGAAAAAAGCCGGAAGTGGCGCTGTAGCTCAAATGGTAGAGCGCTAGCCTTGAGCTGAAGAGCTGAAGGACAGCGCCCAGGCCCACAGTTCAGGCCCCACGACTGGACCCAAAAAAAAACAAAAACAAAAACGAAACCCTCAATACACTGGGTGCTTGTGGCTCATACCTATAATCCTAGCTACTTAGGAGACTGAGATCTGAGGATCTGCCAGCCCAGGCAGAAAAGCCCAATTAATTACCAAAATGAGCTGGAAGTGGAGTTGTGGTTCAAGTGGTAGAGTGCAAGCCTTGAATACAAAAACTCAGGGACAGTGTCCAGGCTCTAAAGTCAAGCCTCTGGATAGGCACAAAAACAAAACAAAACAAAAATCCTTAATACATTTCTTTTTAAATAAAAGCTTTATTTAAGCTGGGCACAGGAAACTCACACCTGTAATCTCAGCTACTCAAGAGGGTAAGATCTGAGAATCAAGGTTGAGTTGACAAATCAGAGAGATTCTTCTCACCAATTAAACAGCAAAAAGCCAAAATTGGAGGTGTGGTCCAAGTGGTAGAATACCAGTTATAGGTGAGAAAGCCAAGCAAGAAGAGCTTTTAGGCCTAGGACTTGGAGGCCTGAGTGAGTTATTAGAGCACTAGCCAATGAGCAAAAACATAATGTACCAAACAAGTTAGAATCCCAGTCTCAGACCAAAAAGAAAAAAAAGAGAGAGGTCTAGAGTTCAAGCCCTAGTACTCTCTCTCTCTCTCTCTCTCTCTCTCTCTCTCTCTCTCTCTCTCACATACACACACACACTTTGCTTCCAAGGAAGGTTTTGTTCATCATCAGAAAGATAACTTAAGAAAATCCTAGTGAGGGCCATACTGTGCTCACCTTGTACAATTAATTCAATTTCTTTTCTGCTTATTCCAGCCTGGTTAATCCCTTCACACACATATATGCCAGAATCTTCTATTTTTGTAGAGATGAAGGTGAGAGTTGTATTCTCAGAAAGAGGCTGGAGAGCACCATTGCTCAGCTGTCTGCTCCACAGAATTTTTGGATCTGGGAAGCCATCACTAAAGCATGTCATATTCACAGAGCTGCCTTCCTCCAGGATGGAGGAGGGGCTGACGAACACCGTAGTGTCCTTAGGAGCAACTGAAAAGGGAGAAACACTCATTAGATTGACATTCTCATGCTCTCAGTTCTGAAGAGTTTCAATGACACTGTAAAACCGGGCAATGGAGCCCATGCTTTTGTCTACACATCTTGACCACCAGCAGAGCCTTCTGTCTGCATTTACTCTGGGAGATGCAGATAAGTAGCACACAAACAAGTCATGGCTATTTCCTAATGGAAGGAAGTTCTGTTGGATCCTTCTTGCTACCAAAGCAGTGTGAGTGTGTATTTGCCCTTTGTGGTGCACTACACATGACTAAGACCTATTGGAATCTCCTCTGGGAATAAGTGAATATTATCTTCTCTACCCGTTGAATCTGCACTGACCTTGTAACTCATTTGAGCCCATGGAATACGGACAAAAATGACAGTGACATACCCAAACCCAGGCTTCAAGAGGCAGTTTTCATTGCTGCCTCTTCAGAGGTCTCTAGGGTGGAAAGTGAACCATCTCCCTTGAGAAGATCATGGCATGAAGAAAGAGGTAGAACTGGTCACCCCCAGGAAGGGCCAACACACAAGGGCAAGACCAGCTGAAACCAGCCAGAGGCTGAGCTGGATTGAGGATGCACTGTTTCTACCAGGCAAAGCAGAATTAACACTCACCTGGCCATTGATGCCAGTGCCTGGAATCTTTAACAAACCAATGGCTATCATTTTATATGTAGGGGAGGTATTTGTCATCGACATTATTAATTTGAATTTTTTCTTTTTTCCCCAGGAGTTTTGTGTGTGTGTGTGTGTGTGTTTAACTATTAATCTCTTGTTAACCATTGCCTGACAAAGGAGAGAAAGCAATCAATCCAATGTAAAGAGTATCCAGATGTAGCATGCACATAATTACCATTTACATACAGCGTCTGTGTACTCTGCCTTTGTTTGGGTTCAGATTCCATCTCACCCATATGTAACTTGGCCAGACAAACAAGAGCTTTTCCAGTATCTTCAGTGGTGGGGGTGAAGGTCATGTCCAAACTTTTGGTCTCCAGGGATTTCCTGTCTGTTCCCTCCAAAAACTGTTTACTTGCCAAAATCGTTCCTTCCTTTAATAATTCAATCTCCAAATGATCAAAAGGGTACACATTAGGCACTGTGCAGTTCACGGTGACGGGGCTCCCACTCACGAGCAGGCCGCTCATCTCAATTTCTGGATCTCTAGGGAAGGCTGTAAATATCAATCAAAAAGGTTGTGTGAGACATTCAGGAGAAAATGGAGTTCTGGTCTGTTAAATGCACAGGATTCATAATGGCATCTCTACAACTCAGCTGGGAAAAAAATCTCAAGCCTAGGTGTCCGTGGCTCACGCCTGTCATCCTAACTTCTCAGGAGGCTGAGATCTGAGGATCAAAAGTTTGAAACCAAGCAGACAAATCTACGAGACTCTCCAATTAACAGCAAAAAAAACACCAGGAAGTCAGGATATGGCTGAAGGGGGAGAGCCCCAGCTCTGAGTGAAAAGCGAGGGGAAAGTGTGAGGCCCTGAAATCGACACACACACACACACACACACACACGCACACACACACACACACGTACGCACGCACACACACACACACAAGTACATACATGACATTAAGCCTAAACACAAAATTATAATATTGATTATAATATTGTTGGAAACAGTACATAATCTTTTCTAATGATGCCATCTGACCAACCACATACCTGATCTTTGCTAAATCCATTCAGCTTTCCCTGTGTTACCTGTAGACTCTGTCTGTGAGATGTGTAAAATATTTGTGAGTACTTAGCATGAACTAATGCTAAATGTAAGTAATGCTATCTCCGTCTTCTAGGCAGCCCATAAAATGGTATCATTTCATTGTCTCATGGCTAGTAAAACCGAATTTTTTTTTTTTTGTCGGTCGTGGGGCTTGAACTCTGGGCCTGGGCGCTGTCCCTCAGCTCTTCAGCTCAAGGCGAGCGCTCTACCACTTGAGCTACAGTGCCATTTCCGGTTTTCTGGTGGTTTATTGGAGATAGGAGTCTCACAGTCTCTCCTGCCCGGGCTGGCTTTGAACCGCGATCCTCAGATCTCAGCCTCCTGAGTAGCTAGGATTACAGGCGTGAGCCACCAGCGGCCGGCTGTAAAACTGAATTTTTTTGAAAGGCTACAAGACTTCTCTGACTTTAGAATCTGGGCTGTTCAGCTTCTCTGTATCAAATAAGACTCTAAGGGTAGCTCCTAATCTAGGCAGTTTAGCTAATGATAAAATATAGGCAACAATGTTAAAGTATGTCTCAGATAATTCTTATTAAGAAAAGAATTTATAATTTAGGCTCTAATCTAATTACATAGAATGTAAACTGTATCGTAACATGTGTAATACATCCTATGCAAATTGATGAGACTGAAATAGTTATCAAGGATAAAATCGCATGACAAAGCTTTTCTCCCTGAAGTACAAGGCTATGAAAGTAATATATTTTCAAATGTTTCCTTCCATATTGCAGGAAGACTTCACCACTGGTTTTCACCTCTTCTGAGAATGTGCCTACATCAGCAGCTTCTAGGTAATACGATAAAGCAGTAAAATTCACCCTCCTCTGGAGAGATTTAAATCCCTTTACAGACATTCACTCCTTCTGGGCAAAAACTTGAAGGATAGCACAAATTTGGGCAGGGTTTGTGGCGGGAAGAAAAAAAACCTTCATAAGTTGTGCTTTGGAGTTTATTTAATAAGATAGGTCAAGGTGATCCCTTCAAAAATAAAAACCCCAGGGGCTGGGAAGGTGGCTCAGTGGTAGAGTGCTTGCCTTGCATGCATGAGGCCCTGGGTTCGATTCCTCAGCACCACATTAGCAAAAAGAAAAAATCCGGAAGTGGTGCTGTGGCTCAAGTGGTAGAGCGCTAGCCTTGAGATGAAGAGCTGAGGGACAGCGCCCAGGCCCAGAGTTCAGGCCCCACAACTGGACCCAAAAAATAAAAAATTAAAAACTCCATAACTTCATGGTTCCTTTGCATATTTTCTTCTGGATTCATTATACAGTAAGATGCCTCCACAACCTCAGATTCATGGGGAGTCAAGGTTGCAAAGGATTTTCAGGAAGGCAGCAAGAAGAATAAGGTAAATGGATTTCAGGACCCGAGGCTGCCTCAGGATTCTTGGGATTCTGCTCCAGCACACACCTGAGCTTTTATAGCCTCTGGCCTGCCTCGTCTCCTGTCCACTCCCTGTCTTCAGTTTGTGGCTTTCTGCTGCTTCCCAATTGCCTCATTTTACGCCATTCTGTGGATTAAGCAGAAGGCTTCATTTTCACCCTCAGTTTGAATTGCTCAGTGGTAGCCACCCCTACTCAGTTATCTGGACTGAAGCTGCACCCCCTCACACACACACTATTCTTACTGTCATCTCCATACACCCCCGCATACCCATGAAGGGGTGTGGAGGAGGAGGGACATAAGTGTGACCAAATTCAGGGTGAAACAATACAAGAAGAGGAAGTAAGGACTGTAATTGTGATGTGCACATGCAATGTACAATGTGCTCATGAGTCAAGCCGATCATGTCTCACCAAACTGCATTCATTCTCAGAGATGTAGGAACCATTCACAAGGTTAAATTCTCCTTCTAAACCAATGAATCCCATTGCCTATCACAGATGAGGATTCTTTTTCTTCCCATAGAAATGGGAAAACAACACAGCGACCAGTGGTGAAAATCACTTACAGTAGAGTTCCACCTGAATCCCCTTTTCCTGCTTCTTAGGTCCACAGGTCGCTGTGCACAGGTAAGAGTGCTCGTTCTTGAAACTCACAGGGCTCAGGGTCAGGGTGGACTTGGCTCTGACACTCTGCACCTGCCCGCTCAGAGGGCTGTCTATCTGCGTTCTCCAAGACAATGATGGAGACTCGCAGCCTGTGACGGAACAGGTCAGCACCATGGTGTCCCCAATCTGGGCAGCAACCCGCGAGCCAGGAGAGATGTCCATGGTAAATGGTTTCTCTAGGGAGAAGAAAGGACAAGATGTATAACGGATAAGATGCTTTCCTTCATCACAATCTCATTTATAGACCCAATTGTCCTCAACCCTCTCCACAACTGTCTGTTCCAGGAAAGAATTACTCTTTCCACTTCATAACCATGAGTTACAAGACCATATCTCATCTCTCTGTGAGTGTGTGTGTGTGTGTGTGTGTGTGTGTGTGTGTTTTAGAACTGAGGCCTGAAATCAGGGGCCTTAGGCTCTCAGTTGTCTATATTACTTCAGGCTAGTGCTGTATCATTTCAGCAACTCATCCACTTCCAGCTATTTGGTGCTTAATTGGAGATAAGAGTCTCATGAGCTTTCTTGCCTAGACTGCCTCTGAACTGCGATCCTCAGATTTCGGCCTCCTGAGTAGCTAGGATTAGAAGCATGAGCAACTAGCACCTAGCTAAAACCATAATTTTTAAAAATAGTGAATCCATTTGAGGGCAATCAAAGCAGAATAGTTATAGACAGATGTGAGTGGCTGGCATCGTTCTTGGCAATAATCCAGTCTCTGTTTGGGTATAGCTTGTTAGGTCACTGTAATGCAAACAGAAGATCGGATCCTTTGCTTGTTCCTGTGTGTCAGGTGGCTTGCATATCACTTCCCATAGATTATATATTTTAATCATCATGACAACTCCACAAACTGACCTGTTTTCTCCTCTTTTCCCTTCTCCTTCTGCCTCTCTCCTTTCTCTTCCTCCCCCTATCCCACCTCTTTCTCCGGAAGGCAAGTTAGGCTCTGCTGTTAAATAATAATTTCACCCAACTTGTAAGGGGCAAAATTGGGACTTTAGTCACGATTCCAAATTTCAGTTGCTACAACAACTATGTCTAGTCATTCTAAGGGGAAAATAGAAGAAGTTCTGAAAAATATCACACACCTTCCAAACACACCAATGTCTTCTAATTATGAATCTGTGCCAGCATTGTCTGTTTCAATAACACTAAGCTATATCTTTGAGAGTTGCATAGAATCATACTAAAAGCAATGTAACTAGTTAAGTGGTAAAATTGTTAAGTTACCCCTCAAATATGTGGATGAAATATAAAAATATTTTACAACTAATTCACGGTCTGAAAGTTGAGAAGTGAGGACAACTCTGGTTATTCAGGAAAGCTGTCCACTTGGGCTTTGTTTTTCTTCCAATACTGCAATTGGAATTTAGAGTCCTGTGCTTGCTAGACAGGTGCTCTGCTACCTGAGTCAGGCATCAGCCCTTTCAGCATTAGCTTTTTAAAAAATAGTATCTCAGGCTTTCCTGGACCATTGTCCTCCTATTTTGTGCTTCCTGCACACCTAGGATACAAACACAAGCCCAGCATTATTTTATTTGTTGAGATGGTAGCGCAAATGGCAACGCTCTAGCCTTGAATGAAAAGGCTAAAGGAAAGAACCCAGGGTCTGAGTTCAGGCTCCAGTATTGACACACACAAGTAATAATAATAATTGAGATGATTTGCTAAAGTGGTAAAGTACGGGTTGTGATCCTGTAACTGAAGAGCTATTGGACCTTATTTGGCAACTAACAAACCATGCTGACTCTGAGTTTTTAGCTATCTCATAGAATTCTGGAAAAAGATCAGTATGGTTCATAATTTGCCAGATGACTCCTAGCAAATGCTAGTATACAATCAATAGCTAGTACAACAATTCTTCTGAGACTCCATTCTCTCATCCGAACCATGGAAACCAAATACTCACCCTCAGTTATTCCTTGAAGGTTGGACTTAGCTTATATTAAGAAATATAGCTGGTAGTTTATGAATGCTGTTTTATAAGAACTCAACTGAGAAGGGATAAAAATAATACATGATAGCAAGAGAGTTGAAGAGGAGGTCAGATTCTTGGGATCATGCTGAGAAGAACTATAGGATCTGCTGACATGAATCCGGATTTGAGAATAACCAGTGTATGAGGGTTCTGTTGTCAGGCAGAGTGAAATGAGATGCCCAGGTGGGGTAATTTGAATATAGCATCATCCATGGAGCAAGAGGAAGGAAAGAAGCCAGGCAATGCAGCAGTGGGGAATAATGTGATCTAGAAAAGAATGAGAGAAGCAGAGCCATAAAGCTCTGGGAGGAAAGCCTTCCTAACTGTCAGAGTATGATAAATATTTGTGCCAAAGTACATAGCCATCCAACAGGTTCTCATGGAAAGGATCAGGAAGCAATTCAACATTCAAGCTTTATCACCATTGCTCTACTCCCAACCATAGCGCCATGATCATGCCTTCTGCCACCCCCACCCCATCCCCGCCTCCTGGCTCCACGTTCTATTCACCTTGAACAACTAATTCCACTTCTGTTCTGTGTCTTCCAATCAGATTAGCTCCTTCACACACATAAATTCCAGAATCTTCTATCCTCATAGCAATTAAGGTTAGAGTTGAATTCCCAGAGAGTGGCTGCAGATTCTCATTCTCCAGTTTCTTGCTCCAGAAAATTTCAGGAGCCGGTAGACCCTCGCTGGAGCAGGTCATCGTCACAGAGTCGCCTTCTTGCAGCCTTGTGGAGGGCTGCACAGAGATGACTGTGTTTCGGGGTGAGACTGGAAAGACAGGACATAGGCAAGGCCATTGTTATGCATCATCTTTAGCCACTAGGTTTGCAGGCTGTATTTGTGGACCTTCCCACATCTACAAACTACCTGGTCATGGTAGCACAGAACAAGCCAATTTATGAATAACTCATTGAGGTGTGTGTTTTTTTGGGGGGATGTTTGGTTGTTTTCAGATCGACATAAATATTTAGAAATTGCCTGAGGATCATGTGGCTTAGTGAATGTCCTAACTGAAGAAGGAATCCATCCAAGAGTCCCTTCCAAAAACTCATCCCGGTCAGCTGAAAAGTGACCTGTGGATCACATAGCCTACAAAAGGGTCAAGCTGACTTCTGAATCCTTCATTATGAAGATGTTTTGCCTCTATTTAGCTGGAATTTTCCTTTCTGTAACTCACTCTTCCACTTTGGTCATAGTTCTGCTCCCTGAGATTGCAGAGTAAATTAAGTCCTTCTCTGACATAAAATTGACTTTCCAGCAGAAAAGAGATCTCTAATCAAGTCACTGAGAGACAATTGGTTTCATTGTTTTCTCTTCCCCCTCCCTATCTTAACTATTCTTCTCAAAACCTTGTTAAAAATCCCTCCCATCTCATTCTCTTCTGACTAAATGTGCAATAATTATCACTAGTCCTTTTGAATGGAATGCCCATAGAAGAATGGAGTATTTTAGCATAAAACAGTACAGTTTTCTGGGCACAATTTTAGGATAATAAAACTGTTCCCCAGATTCCTTGGCAGTCTTGGAGAGATGGGGGAATCAAATCCCATCACTGCCCATCCACCTGATGCACATATGCATGGTTGAGCTTACACGTATGCACAAGTATATATACACCCATGCACTCACAGAGAATAACTTGCTCCAGTCCTATCTCTATGACACTAATATTTCAAGTGATAATATACTAGCCTATAGACATGATCTAAAACATGTTGTTATTGGAGCCTATTTCTTCCTACCCTGTCAGGTATGATTATTTCTGCTGGACAGGTAGAGAAATAGACAAATTAAGGAACCCTTAGTTTCACAGTTAACAGAGCCAGGAAATTAAGCTCAAGTCTTCTCAAACCAAATTCAGTGTTCTTTTCATTATGCTATTGGAATATATATACTTGTTGTCAAATAAATTCTTACTGAATTCCCATGGACTAGACCACATCCCACAAGTACATACTGTAGACTTGCAGCTCTTTGGTAGTCTCCCTTTCTTTGGGTGCAGAATTCATTTCATCAATGTGTAATTTAGCTCGGCAAACAAGAGCTTTTCCAATATCCTCAATGACAGGGGTAAAGGTCACTTCCAAAGTCTTGGTTTCCAGAGACTTCCTTTCCATGTCTTCCAGAAAGTCCTGATTTTTCATGAGATGATCGCCTTTCAGTAAATCCACCTCCAGCCTGTCAAAGGGGTATACATCAGGGACCACACACTGGGCCGTAATTGGCTTTCCAACCTCCAGAGGGCCACTGAGATGAATCTCTGGATCCTTAGGGAAAGCTGGAAAGGACAAATGAGTCCATAAGTGACTTTCTGCTCATGTTGATAAGATCGTTTACTGATTTCCAACAATGCAAATGAAATCTAATGTTTTGGTTAATCTAGTCAATCCAGTAAAATGAATTATTTAATTAGATTTTTATGGTTTGGGATGCTCTCAGGAGGTCAGAATCAGTTATGTATTGGAGCATTCTTCCATTTTGACTCTGTATATATTAAAGGTTGTATGTTACCTGAGTAAAAGAAGGGAACAAGCACTATCGTTTATTGAAACCTTAGGTGCCTGTAACCATGCTATAGACCTAACACAGATTATTTTGTTTTACCTTGTTTTAAGGTTTTTATTAGCATCTGCTAGTTTGTAGAAGGTGGGAGTTTCCTTGTGACTTTCCATACATACATACACACACTGCTTTGGTTTTGCAGATAAGAAAATATGGATTTAGTATTTGCATAATTTTGCCTGAGGGCACACAGCTGATAAAGGTCAAAGCTAGGATTTAAACTCAGGATTTCTATTCTTTTGTATCACTACTGCAGATTAATACTACATTGTACCACATTATCTTATTCTAGTCAGGGCAGATGTAGTTCCATTTTGAAGATAAGGGGCAGCTTGGAATATCTTTGTAAAAAATAGTTTTTGTGCAGGGTATGCAAGGCTTCTGACCCTGTTGCTGGTGCCTCACATCTGTGATCTGAGCTACTCAGGAGGCTGAAGCCCACATGACTTCAGTTCAAAGCTAGTGTGAGCAGAAACATCCATGTAACTCCATCTCCAATTAACCAGCCAAAAGCTGGACTGGACACATGGATCAAACAATAGAGCACCAGCCTTGAGCAAGAATACTGAAGGAGCATGAAATTCTAGGACCAGAAAAAAAATTCATCCAGCAGAAAGGTTGCTTCTATGCAACCTTTCAATACTAGATTTACTTCCTGAACTGCCTAAGAACTAGTGCTCCAATTAGACCTCTATCAAACTTTCTAGAACAAAAGGACACAGAATCTCATCACCTTTGCAAAGTATACCTCTGTCGCATACTGTTTTGATGTTAACAAGTTGGTAGATTTGGGACTAGGTAATAAAAAGAATACCAAGGTCAATTTCTCAGAACATAATAATCAAATGTGGAATGGACACAGAACTTTTACACATAATGGGAAACAGACATTCTTGGGGGGGTGGGGGAGGGACACAACATAGGCAACATAATTAAAGCCAGAAGGGTCCTTAATTCTCTTTTGAAAGTCTTCAACTGGTACATATGGGCATAAGACAAAGGAAATGGTATTTGAAATTTTTTCCATCAGTTCTTTCTGTCCCAAATACTGTGTGAAATGTGCAGATAATCCAGCATAGTTTTACGACAGGTAATATAAGAATGTACTAGTTTCCCTTGTATTTACATAAGGGGACCTTTCGAAGCGCTCAGGAGGCAGCCAGACATAAACTATGCATGTACAACCAGCATAATTGAAAGCAGCCGGCCAGGCCCACTTCCTCTAGAAGCTTTAGAAACACATGGGCCTTGTTGAAATTCCCATTAAGGTTACTGGGCAAAGTTGGATTTGGCTACAGTAGAAAGGTACCAATGTAATTATGAGAAAATTGAATGAGATGTTCATAAAGAAATGACCATGCATGTGCATAGTCTTAATGTTTCATCTTGTTTATTTAGAAAAAGACCATCGATAACTAAAGGGAATTGATTTAAGTAAGGTTTATATTTTACTCTTGTTGATGATTTTATTTATGGAGTTGAAAAGGGTGCAAAATTGCATTTTTTGGCAAGCTGGTACATGAAGAGCGTTCACTTACACTTACCAGGAAAACATTTGAGGTTGAATACTAATACTTCACTGCAACAGTAACAACAATAATTTCTAAATTTGTCAACACAGACATGGAATGGATGAAATAAATGTCTGCAGGCATTTCTTGTTGTGTCTACAGAGAATATTTTGTATCTATTACTAAATTAGAGATCTCATACTTAATCTTTAAATGGATTTTAAGCACCAAATTGCCTAAGAATAACATGAATGCAATGTCCCTGAAGGGTAAAATTCATAAATCATGTAGATGCTGGAGCAAGCAAACATGCAAGGATATGATCAAATTCAAGTTTAAAAAATAAACACATTTAAAAAGCCTTCACGATAGTCCATTTTATGACTAAGGAATTCATTCCCAGGAAGACTGAGTCTTTCTTATGCATTCTTGCAATGTTTGTTGCAAACAGAAGTCAAAATTTGGACTAGCCTTAGTCATCTATAACTTTTGGATACTGTATGTTTGCTAGCCAGGAATCTAGAAATGAGTACCTTTTTAACCACTGTTCTTTTTTTAAAAAAAAACTATCTTAAGGCAAAATAGAGATGAGCAAATTTTTCTTTGATAAAAGGAACTCACAGTAGATCTCCACTTGGATTCCTTTTTCCATCTTCCCAGATCCACAGGTTGCGGTGCACAGGTAAGAGTGTTCATTGTCGAAACTCACAGGATCCATTGTCAGCGTGGACTTGGTCCTCTCATGGCTCACCTTCGCGTTTAATGGACTGTCTATCTGGGTTCTCCAAGAGAAAGATGGGGACTCACAACCTGTCGTGCTACAGGTCAATGAGATGGTGTCACCAATCTGTACCAGAGTGCTGTAATCAGGGGAGGTCTCAATTTTAAAAGCTTGAGCTGCAAAGGAAAAGAGAGAGAGAGAGTAAGAGAGAGAAAAAAGAGTGGGAAACAAAGTTAGCTGGTTTGTCTAGAAGTCTATCCTCACATCTCTACTCTAGTACAATATCTCAAATCTATCCTGCGTAATGTCTTTCCTGAACAGCTTCAAACACACTTAAGGTAGCTAAGAAACCCTATCACTACTGCCCAGGAAGGAGCTAGAATCATTACCACCCAGGAGAACTTGTGCATTCTTGACCTTCGTGCTCATTTATCAAAGTTGTTTTGGGATTTTTTTCAAGTTTGACCTCATTAGCAAATACAGGAAACTGAAGAGATATATCTACTACAGACAAATCCAAATTACCCATTTGACATTGGGGGGAAAAAAGAAGAGGGGTATTGCAGTTCTATGACAGTATATAGTGTATAGAAAAATCTCATTAGCACATTAAAAGTTAGCTTAAATTCAGTTTTCCCATTGTTTAAAATCCTTAGTGCTTTTCTTCACTACCCCAGGAAAAATAAAAATGAAGCCAACAAACCAGGGTTAAACATGGAATATTAACATTTGAAACAGATCAAGAAGAACTTACAAGCTGCAAATACAATCCAAAGTAACTCTGAGGCTCCAAAGATTGCGACCATCTTCCCAGGCATTGTGAGTTGCTGCTGCGATGAGAAAATAATGGCTCAATAGGCTTCTTTCTGGCCCCGCTTGAAAGTGCCTGGGCAGTCTTCAGCTCCCAAAGCCAGAGAGGCTGGTGTGAGTGAAATAGAAAGTCTGCTCTTTATAAAAGAGGGTCTTGCTGCAGAGGCAAAGGAGGAGGGAAATCCCTTCAAGGGGAAACCCGGACAGAGCCAGGGAAGAAAAAAACTGCAACTGACACCCTGCCAAGTCCCAGCATTAACCCCTTCAATGGCTCTTAGGACTGAAGTTACTGCCTGTCCTGGGAATGCAAAACACTTCCAACACTACAAAATAAATGCAGGCTGTCCTTGATCTTCAATTCCACAAAGGACTGGCACTCCTGGGAAAATATAAGACAATTTCCATTGCAGAATGAAGGAGCAGTTTGAATCCAATGAAGGCAGATAGACACAGAGACACACACAGAGCCAGAGCCAGAGAGAGAGATTATCCTGCACTTTTTGAATTGGATAAATAACCACTATCATATGAACATATTCTCTCCACTAAAGAAAGTGTGTTTGCAGTTTTAAATTAGAGATGAAAGTTTTTCTTCCAAAAAAAAAAAAGGAAAAGCTTCCTTCTTTTGATGACTTACTTTTTTTTAACAAAAGGGAGTGAACACAACTTCTGAATTTTATATTTCATACAAATAGCTCTTGTGACAAAAGGATCAACTTTCTTAAGTGATTTTTTTAAATGGAAAGTGAAAGAATGTAACTGAGTGTTGATGCCAAAAGAGAGGGAATGATTCTTCTCTTTTGTTTCAGGAAAATTACCAAACCCTTTGGTTCAGGGCTGGCTAATTGGAAGTCTTTCGCAGGCTTAAATGTAACTGTGTGGAATCTGCCTGATAAATCTCTTTTTGTGGTAAGTCTCTATGGCTGTGTGATTTCACCACAAATATAAAAAATAATTTTGTTTTTCTTATAGGAGGGGGAGTGATTTTTAGATTTTTTTTGTTTTGTTTGGCGAAATAACTTCTGTAAAAGCCTCAATGAACTGACTGTTTTAGCATTGCACACACATAGCCCAAGTCTTTGCAAAACGCTTGCCCACCAAAAAGAAACCGGAATAGCTACTTCCTTGTATTATCCACGTGCGGGTCTACCTCCCCCCATTGGGCTATCAATTCCTGTCATGGCCAAGACCAGTTCTTGTTCATGGCTGTTTCCACTTCTACAAATACCTAATGCACAGTGAATACAGAAGAGAAATAATAAATATTAACGGTAATATTTGCAAACAGTAATATCGAAATCCTACGTGAGAAAAAAATTAAAAATTCTCTATGAAAATTCTAGAGCACCCAGACTCATTGGTGTGTAGAACATAAACTGGACTACATGTATTACATGACCAAGCCCACAAGTATAGTTTGTAGTCTGCAAACTTCAGACTTGTAGTCTAACCAACTACCCCCAAACAGCAGACTTATAGACTACAAACATGAAGATTGCCCCCACCTGGCTAAAGAAGCTTCTGGACCTTCTCTTGGATACTGATGTGGCTACCAATAAGATAAAGAGAGAAAACCTGATGGGAAAATCTATTCCAGTGCTAAATTTCACATACCAAGTGTCTAAGGAGATCAGAAAAGTACATTCAAGCAAAACTAGCTGGCCAACAAGCAACCCACAGTCCTTTGCAATGATTGTGTCATGGAAGATAATTAGCATTGTGTAAATTCACTGCTTAACTTTTTTTCTTTTTCTTTTTTTTTTTTTTGCCAGTCATGGGGCTTGAACTCAGAGCCTGGGCACTGTTCCTGAGCTTCTTTTGCTCAGGGCTAGCACTCTACCACTTGAGCCACAGCACCACTTCCAGCTTTTTCTGTTTGTGTGGTACTGAGGAATCGAACCCAGAGCCTCATGAATGCTAGGCAAGCACTCTACCACTGAGCCACATTCCCAGCCTCACTGCTTAATTTTGGGATGGATCAAAAGGGTGTTAGAGCTTAAGAATACGTTTCTCTGAACCTCAAAGACAGATTGACCAAGAAGCTTTAAAATGGGTTTGCTTATGACTCAGTCATCATGTAACAGTTTAGTTCTAGTTTGGATATGATTCTGGGTTGGGAACTTTGGGAAAGTTACTAATCCATTGATTTAACTCCTAGGGGTCTCAACAAGTATCTGATCCTGTCCTTGGTTCCATCTTCGAGTTGATCCTCTGTGCTTCTCTGAGGCTGAGTTGATTACACCCTCTTTAGCGGCCCCACAACCTCTAGTGCATACTGTTGGAGTATGTGTTAATTTATTCCTCACGCCTGGTTTGCTCACTTGTATGGTGTCACATTTTCATCTCAACATCCACCCCAGAAGCAGGCATTTGTTAAAGTTAGGGGAGCATAAATGATCATAAGAGTGTAAGATGATTGACTTGAGACTCACCTGTCTGAATAGAGCATTGCTGGGTTTTATCTTGGAACACGTTCAATCTAATGTGGATCACATGACTACCTAATTTGCTCATCCTTTAAAACTAGAAGAGATCGTTAGCCTTAGAGATGACAGAATCAGGTAAGGAGGATCTCACAGGATATAACAACGGTCCTGATACTGAACTGAGTTAAATTGTAGTGAGGATAAAGTATCAAATGTTCAAATGCAATAAGGGAAGGTTTGACTTGACCACAATCCAGGGGAAAGTATTCTGATGGTTTTAGTTGAAAGGAACTTGAGCTAACCATTGCCACGTGAAACCAAAGTGGCTGCCAGTGAGCCCAAGCTGCACTCATAACTGATCCTTCTCATCACGTGATGCTGTGGTCTTGAGCCCTACACACACTTAGGACCATCTTGGGATCAGAGTGGTCTGGTTTGGGTACTACTCCTTAAGAGAGAAACATTACAAAACAGAGTTGCTCTTGGGAAGTGACAAGGAGGAGGATGGTCTAGATCCTTCCTTGTATGAGCAATTGTAGCAATAGGGCCTGCTCTGTCTCTGAAGAAGGGGCATCCAGGAAGCAAGGGTCCACTAAATAATTAATGAGAAGGAAATGTTTATACCCAAAGTCAAAAGCTAAAAGGGGGACTCCTAAGCCAACTGTTACAGATTATTTGTTCTAGAAGGACCAGGAATGTGTGTGTCCTATGCACTATTACAACTTCAACAATACATAGAGCGACCAGTAGAGAGGAGCTGAGCATACCACTACTGAATGAATCTGAGAGGAGCTTGACTTGCCCCAAGTTCAAATCCAGCCTCCCTACCTAAGAAGTGTGAAGACTGTAAAACGACATGTAGATCCTATGAGCAGATTCATAGAATGTTAGGTTAGGGACAACAGTGAGTCACATGATTTTTTTATGACTATCATATCAAAAGCAATCACGTGAACACTTACCAAGTGGAACAAATTGCTCTCCATGATAGGCAGAAATAAGATGCAACCATAATTACATTCACAGTAAAGAAAGACTTCGCAGTTATTAAGTCTTCTCATCAATGCAATGGGTGGCCTTGTGAATTCAACAGCTACTGAGTACTGGAAGTATCCCAGTGAAGGCTGCATCTTATCTCTGAACAATGCAGGAGAGGTTAAGTTTTGCCTCGTATAAGTTATCTAACTGGCTGGCCTCTGAGGGAGTCCTCCAATGCTAAGATTCCATATCATGATCAGTGCTGCTTATCCTACTCAGCTTCAATCCCATAGTCCTGACCAGCCACTCAGAGATGATAAACATTCTTGGCAGCTGCTAGAGTTGGAATCTGAGATATTTAGGCATGCTTCCTCCAACCAATTTCATTTCAACTCTAGCTCCTTCAAGACTTCCCAGCAGTTAGCTTGCTGTGGACCTCTCAGGGCACATATTCTCCTAACCTTTTCTCTTGGGGAGTCTCACACATTCCCAGCAGTTTGCACCCAGGCGAGAGAAGGAGTAATTCCTTTTTTCAAGGCATGTCAAATGTACAGTGAAAAAGTTATTTGAAAAAGGATTTGACAAATCCTTTTTCACTGGAGAATCTCTACTGCAAATAGATCGACGTGACTTGTGCTTGTGACTTCTTTTTACCTCTGTGTAAACCTTTCACAATGGCTTTACTGAAGACTGGTCTGGAGTCTAGAGTTGAAAGCTGGATTGATTGTTTAAAGAACAATGTAAATCTAGATTGATTTTGACTCTGTCGGCCTTATCATGTGACTCCTCCTCCAGATTCGAACATGGTTGTCCCAGGACCAGGCACCATATCTGTATTTCAGGTAGGAGATAAGAGAAAAGCAAAGGGCAAGGACTCTAAGCTAGTATTTTCCTCTTAGAAGCTTTGCAAGGGGACCAAAACAGTGCCTTCCAGTGATGGCTCCTTGAAAAGAGAGGACACTGTTTTACATGAATACATTCATACCCCACCCTCCTTAATCCACAAACACAAAGGAACAATGAATGAGGAGTAATGGTAACAGAATAGTGATTAGCACTGTCTGTCTGCTTCCTAATTCAACCCAAGTCACAGAATGTTTATGGAGAATCTGCACTAGAAACACCATGTTAACATTAGGAATATGTATAGGAACACAGTTCTGGTACCAGAATGAAGGTGACCTGCATGATATCATAGTTCAATTTATGATGAAATAAAAGGCCACTTTGTTTATCTGCAAATCAGGAAATAAAATACTTTTTAAAAAATTGATAATAAGCTCACTATAGGAAGGATCACTGTGTGGTAGGAAGCCTGCTTTATCAGGACGTTATCATAATTTCTGGGAATTTTAAGGAAAATGTTGCTTACTATCAAGATTTAAAAACTAATCTATTTCATAAAACATATACTTGATATGAGTGGTTTGTTAAATTTTAATTGAGCAATGAATTAAGGTATAAAATAATAATGAGACAAAGATCTCCAACATAAAAATTATTTCAGCCAGGCACCGGTGACTCAGGCCTATAATCATAGCTACTCAGGAGGCTGAGATCTGAGGATCACAGTTCAAAGCCAGCCCAGGCAGGAAAGCCTGTGAAACTCTTATCTCCAATAAACTACCAGAAAACCAGAAGTGGCGCTGTGGCTCAAGTGGTAGAGCGCTCACCTTGAGCTGAAGAGCTGAGGGACCATGACAGACAAAAAAAAAATTCTCTCTTTGCAGATGACATGATCTTGTATTTAAAGAATCCCACAGACTCCACTCCCAAATTACTCGAGCTGATTCAAAACTTTGGCAAAGTAGCAGGGTATAAAATTAACCCTCAAAAATCAATGGCTTTTCTATAC
>NW_012267355.1:3464228-3482816 GCF_000151885.1 Dipodomys ordii
CCTGGGCACTGTCCCTCAGCTCTTCAGCTCAAGGCTAGCACTCTACCACTTGAGCCACAGCACCACTTCTGGCTTTTTTCTTTTTGCTTATGTGTTTCTGAAGAATCCAACCCAGGGCCTCATGCATGCAAGGCAAGTGCTCTACCACTGAGCCACCTTCTCAGCCCTCCTTTCTCTTTTGTAGGTTTATTTAACAGAGTTGGGAATTGGTTCATTTATGTTTGTCTATGCCATGTGATTCAAAAACAGAACTTTCATGATCAGGAGACTGCACTCATTTATCAATCTGATGACTATAAGCCTTCTAATATCACCATCAGACTCATTTTTGAATGTTATACACAGCATTCAAAATTGGCCATAGGTATCCAAGAAGGAAAGCTATGAGCAGAAAAAAATGAGAATAGCTTAGGATTCGAGTCATAAAACCCAAAGAGGAATCTCTTTTGGCCCTTGTTGGAGCTTAGAAAGAAAATGAATGGAGATTTTTAACCTCAGTGAGCTCATATCTACCTCGAGACAGCGCAGGTGGGATTTTCTTGGAAAGGAGCCTCATGAGCCACCATACTTCCTAACTCCAAATGAGCTCAATGGCATGACTCATGTGGATAGTTAACAGTAAACCTGAAGGAGTTAAGAAAACGAAAACATTCGGAGCCCCTCCTGTTCTAAAATGATTGCAAAACATCTGTTTACATTAGTGTCAAGGGGCTTAGGGAAAACATTTCATGAGCTTGTAATAGACAGGGATAAGAAAGGAAAAAAGAAGCAAGGGCTTGGAGAGAAAGCCTCTCTAAACCAAGTGTGTATGTCTATTTCTAAATGCCTCATGTACGTCAGGGATAATGTTATAATGTACAGTGATTGGAATTTGTGATGATGTAGCAAGTAAGAAAGTGTATTTTTCCTTCCTTGTGTGTGTGTGTGTGTGTGTGTGTGTATGTGTGTGTGTGTGTGTGTAAGAGAGAAAGAGAAAGAGAGAGAGAGAGAACACACCCTGGGGCTTGAATTCTGGACCTGGGCACTGTGCCTGAACATTTTTGCTCAAGGTTGGCACTCTCACTAGAACCACACCTTCATTTTTACCTCTTTATGGTTAGTTGGAGATAGAGTCTCATAGACTTTCCTATCCAGACTGGCTTTGAACTTCGATTCTCAGATCTCAGCCTCCTGGAAAGCTAGGATTGCAGGCATGAGCCATGGGTTCTCAGCTTTCATCTGCCATTTTGAACAGGTGTTTAGAAAGAGCGCCAAGTCCTCACTTGAGCCCACAATTAAACCAAGTCCAGGTAGGTGAAAGGCTTGGCATCTCAGCCTCCATTTTATATCAGTCTCCTTTGTTCTGAGTCTTCCTCCTGCAGTCACCTTGGATATCAGAACAGTAGGACCAATCAAAACCATTTTTATACAGCTGAAACTACTCTCAAGGAACAGAAATGCTTCAGAGGACAGACTGCTCCACCCCTGCTGCCCACCCAGTGATTGCTGGAAGAGTCAACACCATCTGGGAATTAACTGTTCCCCTCAAATAATGGCAGCAATACTTGGTCACCCCTCCCAGAACAAGAACTAAGGTAATGGTCCATCAGGCTACACTTTGCCTGGGATTGCCTGACTATACATACGTATCTCTCCCCCCTGCTCCAATTCTTTCTTTAAACCTAAAGTTGGTGTTTGTACCCCACACAGGGATTGAAATGCTTTCGGCCCTTTTTCTGCACACAGCTGTGACATTAATAAATCTCCCTTTTCTGACCTTTGCCACTATTTATTTCTTCCATTGATACTTTGGGACAAATGGCCACACCTGACATGTTCAAACACCACCCACCCGCCTTCCCCTGGCCCAGAGTTGGCTCAACTACATCTCTAGTTACTATAGAGACTACAATAAAATTATTCCCCCCCCCAAAAAAAACTAAACAGCCTTGGAAATCTCCCCTTAAAATGTGATGGCTTTTAAATTACAGGATAGATTAAAGTACTAATTTTCATAAGTAACACTTGAGATTTCCTTTTGTCACCTAGAGGCCTTTGAACAACTGTAACTAACTTAGCATTGAACTCTGAAGCCAGTTTCCCATTTTTAGGGTTCCATGAAGAAAATAAAATCCACCAAAAACAAGGCAACTTGGGTTCTTATCTCAGTTCGGCACATGAAAGGGTAATATGGGGAAAGAGTCTTTTCTCTCCCAAGGTTCTTATTTTTCTCATCTGCAAAGCTGAAGAGACCAGGCTCTTTGGCCTCTGAAGTCCTTCCTTCCCTTTTATCCTTATGATTGCTGGACCAACAATGAACAGCTAAAAAACCAAGACAAGTGGACCAAATAACTATGGGTCAGACATTCCGACTCCAAGCAAAGACTCATGGGTCCTCTCACAGGGCACAACTTCTTTGTAGAACTTCATAAAAATCTTATTTTGTGTCCTTAAATCATACTTATTATTGTTAATGCTTAGCTGGACTGTTAGCTGTTGGGTGTAGGCTCTAGACTCTTGAGTTTGCTTTCCATGTTCCAATGTTTGTATTCAAGCCCCTGGATATGGATGTCTCTGTTTCCCTTTAAGCTAAGGTTGGTGACAAAATGAGTATCTCTTAAGTACCACAACTGTATCATCTACTGTTGGTACTCAGGAATATAGTGGTGACAAAGGAAATATCTTCCTATTTTGGTGGATAGTATATTTTACTGAAGCTGAGCGAAGAGACATGAAAAACAAACAGACAAGCACAGGAATGGGAAATTAGGACAGAGAAACAAAGTGAATACCAGGTAGAGGTACAACCTATTTGGACAAGAAGATGATGAGCTGGTGACTTGCTCTCAAAAGCTCTGCCTTCTGTCTGGTTTCCAAAGGAAGGTTGTAAGCTGGGTTTGATGGCTCATGCTGATCATTCTAACTGAGAGTCCTGTGAACTAGGAGAATGGTGAATTCCAGAGCAGCCTGGACTGTATAGCAAGGCCTGTTCTCAAAACACAGGTAGAATGCTGAATGTTGGCGGCTCACACATGTAATCTTAGCTACTCAGGAGGCTGAGATCTGAGGATCATGGTTCGAAGCCAGCCCTGGTAGGAAAATCCATGAGACTCTCTTATCTCCAATTAACACCAAAAGGCTGGAAGTGGAGCTTCCATGGTAGAGCACTAGCTTTGAGCACAAGAGCTCAGGGAGAGCACCCCAGGCCCTGAGTTCAAGCCCTAGGACACACACACACACACACACACACACACACGCGCGCACACACACACACACACGCACACACACACACACACACACACGCGCGCACACACACACACACCAGTGGGATGGAACTATTAGTGGCCTAAAATATGGAACATGGGTGGTATGAAATGGATGTCTTCAGAAGTGGCACACCTGAAATGCTTGCTAGTTTGCTCCAGCCAGGGTCAGCCATAGCAGTGCAGACTTGCATGGGGACACATCGGATTAGCCATAGCTGGAGGCTTGTTAGGACATGGAGGAAGAGAAGGCTGAGGAGGCGAAAATGAGTCAGAAATATGGTATACAGAGCCACTAAGACTATCAAGCTGGGGTTGTGAAATAGTAAGTAAATTGGCAGAAAGTAAAGAGATCATAGTCAGAAAATGAGCTTGCAGTTACGGATATTATGCCTGATGACAGAGTAGAAAATAGCTATGGGAGAGAGCAACAAGGACTGGGCAGATGTAATGATGTTACAAGCAAAGAGATTAGAAACTCAGAGGACTTGTGAGCATAAGAATAAGTATATTGTTCTGGCAAACACAGGCATGAAGGCAAGTAAATCAGGTGCTAATATCATGCAAGAATGAAGCAGAGGCTTCAAAAGGCTCCAGGAGGCCGAAGGAGGGGGGCGTGGGGCCATAGTGGAGAGTAGCAGTTTAGGAAGTGTCACTGAGAAGGAAGATTTCCTAATCTCACTTCTGTGGCATATGGGGTCACATTGACAGGGTGTGCTGGAATGTCCTCAGACCAAACAGGCTTCCATAAGGATAAAAAGATGAAGCAAAAGCTCCATGAAAGAAGACAGCCTCAGGATTTTACAGATGTCTAATCTCAAGGTCAATAGTGTGCAGCGATGCCTTTGGGAGACCCAGAATTGGCTCAGAATAAGAACAGCACAAGGGCTGGGAAGGTAGAGCGCTTGCCTTGCATGCATGAAGCCCTAGGTTCGATTCCTCAGAACCACATGAGCAGAAAAGGCTGGAAGTGGCACTGTGGCTCAAGTGGTAGAGCGCTAGCCTTGAGCTAAAGAACTGAGGGACAGCGCCCAGGCCCAGAGTTCAAGCCCCATGACCAGAAAAGAAAAAGAAGAAGAAGAAGAACAGCACAGATATAGTGACAATAGATGCAGAAGTTAGGCCTTGAGGATTGGTCGTGATATCTAGTAGGGATGAGTCTGAGATCAGATCTCCAGTACTATGGTTTTCTGAGTCTGGATTCACTTTGTAGTGGTAAAAATAGGCAGAACTTCACTGAACTTTGGAAAAAGAGAAGGATAGAGGAGGGTAGTGTTGACAGCTGTACTAGGAACTCAGTAGGTTTCCTTTACATTACAAAAAGAACTACTAGTGTTTGCTGAACCAAACAGATAACCAGGCTCAGACAGATATAAACAAATAGTACAAACACCAAGTCCTCTTAAGCAAAAAAATTATGTCCTATTAAACAAATAATATAAATACCGTGCTATCAAGCTTGCCATCCTATCCAATTTTATCATCTGGTGTTCAACTGAATTGTATAAAGCTGTTATAGAGACCTCTGACATTTGTAAGATATTTTTATACTTAAAAAAATCTTAGCCAGGTGCTGGTGATTCACACCTGTAATTCTAGCTACTCAGGATGCTGAGATCCGAGGATCTTGGTTTGAAGTTAGTCTAGGCAAAAAGCTTTGTGGGACTCTTATTTCCAATAAACTACTCAGTAAAAGCTAGAAGTTGTGCTGTGGCTCGAGCAGTAAAGCACTAGCTTTGAGCACAAAGAGGATCAGGGACAGGGCCCAGGTCCTGAGTTCAAGCCCTAGGACCAGCAATAACAACCAAAAAAAATCCCCTTGAAGTTGTTTTAATTTACTTTGAATGGGACATATACCAGGGACTGAGCTCACAGCCTTCTAGTTGAATGCTCAACTGGCAAATTATATCACCGGCCTTTTCTATTTTTATCTTTTGTTTTTCTGTTTCTTTTCCTTTTTAGGGGGGGGAGTAGTGGTAACTGAAGATTGAACCCAGGACCTTGTACTTGGTAGGCAAGTGCTTTGCCACTGAGCTACATCCCAACCCAGATTTCCTATTCTTGTTTTTCAAATTTTGAAATAGTCTCATTATGTAGCTCAGGATGGCCTTGAACTTGGAATCTTCCTGCCTTAGTATCCAGAGTAGTTGAGATTATAGATATGTACCATCACAACCAGCAAAAAAAATTTTTTTTGGGGGGGTCCGGTCGTGGGGCCTGAACTCTAGGCCTGGGCGCTGTCCCTCAGCTCTTCAGTTCAAGGCTAGCACTCTACCACATGAGCCACAGGCCACTTCCGGCTTTTTTCTTTTTGCTTATGTGGTGCTGAGGAATTGAACCCAGAGCCTCAGGCATACAAGACAAGCACTCTACCACTGAGCCACCTTCCCAGCCCTGCAACCAGCAAAAATTCTTAAAGATATTTAATCTTACATGGGTCTCTGAACAAGCTTTCTTCATAGAAAGTATGCAGTGACCTTCTTCTATCAATTTTATTTCCATTAGGAAGAGAGAGTTGAGGGTCCAAGAAGTAAATGGTGTGTTCTAAGGCACATAGCCAAGTAATAGGAAAAGCAAGGCAAAAAGGTAAGTTTCCTGACTTTCCATTGAGTGTTCTTTCCACTCTAAAGCACAATGCCTAATTACAAAACGGTCTCAGTTCAGCTAGAGTCCAGACCTTTTTTGGTCTTCCTGTACTCGGAGAAATCCAGGAAAACTTTGTAGAGATAACGTAGGCACAACTTTTTCTTGAGATGTACTATCATCCAACACATGTGCACTATTTTTACCTATTGGTCCAGTTCACACACACAAAAAAACAACTTTCCATTTCTACATCCCACTTAAAATCAAGTGCCATATTAAGCAAGTCTATGTACACAAGAGTAATATTGTGAAGTAAGAGCGGAATTCAAAAATTCCCTGATTTCCATCTTTGTATATTTTTGTTGGCTCAGATCAGAGCTGTGGAAATTCCAAGACATTTATATAAAAATTATAAACGCTTGTGATCTACCACATTCTAGCTAAAATAGGACTTAAGGAGAATATCCTGTTTTTGACACCTTTGTGCCAGGATGAAGAGAATAAGTACCAAGTGACTAAAATGTTTTAAAAGGAGCTTGTCGTGGAAATATTAAATTTTCTTTACGGAGATCACAAATCTTTGCTCCAAATTTGTCAGTGAGGTTGTTGAAAATCAACACTCAAAAACAAATGAGAGAAAATTAAGTAGAAGGAGAGAAATGTGAAATATCAATAGAAAAGTGAGCAGTGTAATCTAAGAGATGTCCCCCATTTGAACCACTCAGAATCAGCATTCTCTGAGATCTCCTTCATCTGAAGCCAATCCCATCTTTGCCTCAGATGACAAAGATCTCAACCAGGCAGCTGGGCACTACACAGACTGCTATCTTCCAAGAAGCTCAAAGTTCTGCAAGAATGGATGATAGAGTCTAGCAACTTTGTTTTCTTCTTCAAGAAATGATTGTAACACCCCTCCCATTTTTTTCAGGTTAGCAAACTGGACAAAACATAGAAGCAATTGTGAAGAATAACTCATTGTTCAAAGCAGCGAATTCACAAAGAATATCTTAAAGGTCTATTGGATAAAAATCTAAGACTAGCTGGGTGCCAGTGTTTTGCACTTCTGATCTTAGATACTTAGAAAGCTGAGATATGAGGTTAGCAGTTCAAAGCCAGCCTGGGCAGGAAAGTCCATGAGACTCATCTCCAGGTAAACACTAAAAAGCCAGAAGTGGAGCTGTGGCTCAAGTAGTAGAGTCATACCTAACCTCAAGCAAAAAAGTTCAATTCAAGTTTCAGGACTAGCATACAGACACAGACAGACAGACAGACAGACAGACACACACACACACACACACACACACACACACACACACGACCATCAAAGAGATAGTTGAGGGGTATTTGTGGGAAGGGACCTGAAAATCATCCAACCATAAAAGACTGAGCAAATATGAGTGCTATCACCAATAATCTCCTCCTCCAGCAATTCCTCCTGTCCTTCCTCCTCCTTCTCCTGCTCCTCATCCACCTTCTTCTTCCTGTATTGGGCACTAAAAACAGGACCTTGTACTTGATAGACAAGTGTTTTTCCACTTGAGCCATATCTTATTCCTTTTGCTTTTAGTGTCTTTAGATAGGGACAAGGTCTCATGCTTTTGTCCAGGCCAGCCTCAAATTTTGATTTTCCTACCTTCACCTCTGAAGTACTTAGGAGGATGCCATCAAAACTGGCTACCAATAACTTATTACTAGTAAGAACCTGCTACAGTTTGGAAATTATAAGAAAAAAATTGCATTGGATTTCAAATAATTGTCAACCTTGTTATTTGCCTTCTGAAGTAGAGAGATGGAATCAGAACCAATTATCCATGAATTACGAGTGACATTGGCTCTCACTGTCTATAACACAATGAGGGAACCAAATGATGTCTGTTAATTATTATAGTTGTTGCAGCTAGAAAAAAAATCTGCAATGATAATTCTTTGGCATCCTTACAAAATATTTATGGGATTCACCCAAATTGGGGTCTGGGAATATAAAGTCATCCATTCAATAAGCTGTGATATAGAATAACTGGAGCTCCTCTGATAAGGTCAGATGCCAATGCAGTCAGCTGTGGCAGCCTGGACCACAGCAATAGGGGCTGGAACTCAAGATCTGAAGTCAATTCTTCCATTAGTCTTTGTCATCAGGACATCTACCTAAAGCAGAAAAGCTAAAGTAACCTAAAGGCTGAATATCAACAGAAAAAGGAATACGTGATGATTTGGGGGACAAAGAAAAAAATAATTCCTCAAGAAATAGAAATACAAGAGTAAAATAGATAATAAAATAATAAGATAGAGCCATGAGTTAGGTGTAGAAAAGGAGAATAAGTGCTAAGGTATTTCAGAGTCATATTGTGTAGTCACCACACATCTTTTCTCTGTGGCACTCAATGAACCTATTTATTTTCACTTTATCCCTGGGAGTCAATTTGTAGGATATAAACAGTAATGTGGGTACTTTATGGTTTTCCAGGATCGTGTAGTTGGTAGCAATTGTATAGGCAATTCTAATTCCACCACTTCTTGTATGACAAGCATGGACTTCTCTGACTCAGTTTTGATTTCCCTATCTACCAAACGGCAATAAAAATCATACTAATCTGATCAGATTATCTCTGGGATCACATGAGACAATCCATATAAAGTTAGTAGTATATTTGATAACAAACAGAGAGTATTCAATAACTCACAATTACTCCTGGGAGAAAAGAACAAGAATGAATCCGTATTTGAACTCTGATTTTTTGGCTTTAGCTATTGAATTCTGCTAAAAATAAAATTATGATATACCACCTCAGGCACATCAAGCTTATTTTTATTTTAGGCCAATTATGTGACTTGGACTTTTTACAGTTTTGAGTCCTGATAAGAATGAAGAAAGTGAATGACTAGATAAGCTTTTTCCTATTTTCTATTTTCTAGGTTTCGGTTTTTCCTCTTTTGTGGGTGGTTGTTACTGGAACACGAAACTTTGTGAAAACAAAACAGAAGTCTTGACAATATTTCAAAAGCTGCTCATCACCTGCTCTAACTTGACAACAGTTATATCAAGTTATGTCCACTGGATGTAAAGAAGCTAGGATCACTGTCTCAAAAGAGTTTAAATGATATTCTATAAAGTTGCTTCTCCGTGTGTAGTGAACATCACCTGGGAACGTGTAAGGAACATATGAGAAGTAGAAATTCATGTTTGAAATATAAATATCACCCTCGATGTACTGGATCAGAAATTCTGGGGATGAAACCTAGAAATCTGTATGAAGGAACTTGCCCACTGAAGAATTCTTCCCCAAAGAATCCTCCTTTCTTTCTAGATTATCCAGTAAAGGCATCCCTGTGATCCAACCTGCTTCTTAACTTAGTATCTCCACAGTTTGCGCCAAAGAAGGAGAAAGCACAGGAAGAAATGCCAAGAGGAAATCGTGGTCACCTTCTTCATCCAAAAGACTAAAAATAAGACCGATGTGAAGTTAATATTCTAAGATCCCATTAAAGTTTGCTTTGTCCTCCAGATTTAACAGCCAAATAGCTTTTGGACAAGAGCTTGGCGTTTACCTCCCTGTTGTGCAGCTCAGAGGAATTCTGATGATACCAAACATATCAAAGCTCTTTGTCACCGAGAGAGCAAATCTTAACCCAGGTTTTGCTTAAAATTAATTCACTGATTTTTCAGTAGAAAAACACGCTTTGCTGCTCATTGAAAAACAAATAAAAATAGAGTAGCCTTTGGGGAATCCCAAGAGATTTTTTTTTTTTCTTCCTAAAAAATTCTCATCTGGCTAATCATTCCACCTAGGTTTCCTCACGCTTGCATTGAGACTCTGACTCACTCTTATTTCCTAGTACTTGTTTTATTAACAATGTAAAGACCTTTTCTCATGTAACCAGTGAGCAGATTGTCCAAATAATCATGGGAGAAATGTTTGAAAAGTCCTGGGGAGGGATAAGGAGATCTCAAAATCCTCTGTGGGGGAGGGGGCTAGATTAGATCTCTTAGGTAAAGGCTGATAGTGATTAAAACCTCCCACTCCACCAAAATCTCAGAAGACTGAAGAAAACTCTCCTTCCCAAGTTGAAATAGATCACTTGAAGCAAGTTTCTATCAAAATGAAAATAAGATGAATTTCCCCTCCCCCTCCCCCATAAGTCTGGATTCAGGATCAAAACTTTCAGGCCTCGTAAAAGACAGAAATGGGAATGAATGACTGGAATGAGTTTATCAGTCTTTCTTGGTAAGAGAGTATCTCATCCTGGCACGGGGGGGGGGAGGGGGGGGCTACTGTGTGACAGTCTCAGAAAAGTGTAAGGACTTTGTTAAGAATCACATTAAAGAGAGACAAGAAGGCTGGGCACAGTGGCTCACACCTGTAATGCAAACTACTCTGGAGGCAGAGATAGGAGGATCCTGGTATATCTATGGGAAATAGACTCATTCTGCAAAATGTATACAGAAAAGAAGGTGCTTTATGGTTTCCCAGTGTGGTGGAGTTGGAAACCCATTTGCTCAGCTAATCCGAGTCCTGCCGTCTCAGGCTACTGTGCAGAAGCTTTAGTTTCTCTGGGAATAAAAATAATACCCATCTGATTAGGATGTTTTAGCCTGGGCAAAATTAGAATGCACCCTATCTGAAAAAGCAAAACTAGGAGCTGGGGACATGGCGTAAGCGATAGAGCACTTTCCTACAAAGCCTAATACCCCAAATTCAAAAGCCTGCATACAAAATGATTATATGAATTTGAAAAAATATGATTCTTCTATCACTCAGATTAGTTTTCATAAAGTATTTACAAAATGCTTTTGAGAAAACCTCACAGAAGTGCCTTTATTTCTTTTCCCAGCAGATTTCAACTTAATCTCTCTTTATAAAGGCTCAGGGTCCTTTTGGAGGGGGGAGGGTCTCTTTTATGCCAGACATATAAGAAAGAGAATTAAAAGCTGTATTAGCCTTGCCCTGAGGAATCTCCAGGAACCAATCATCTTGGAAAACCATCTCTAAGATCTTTTACCAGTACAGCATTTGCTTCCCCTTAATTTGAATGCACAAGTATAATCTTAGTTCACCAGGAAACAGTTAAACAAGATCATTAGAGTTGTCAACCAGAAAAGAATTTGCATCTCTCCCATCTAATTAGCCTGGGTGCTTGGGTTGGTGCTCCAGAGAGAGGGCGGGGGGTTGCTCCAGGAAATGTAGTTTCAGTATAGTACTTTCCAATTTCAGGATAATCTGGGTTTGTGTAGCCTTGTGATGGCACATGAAGAACAGGGGAGAGAATACTACTTAAACCCAGCATCATCATGTGACTATGTTTCATCCTTCCATTCATTCACCTGTAAGGCAAGATGGCAGTAACACCAACCTCAAAATTAAGGAGGCTGCAAGCAGGGAATGATTGGCTCACACCTGTCATCCTAGCTAATGAGGAGGCTGAGATCTGAGAATCAAAGTTCAAAACTAGCCCAGGCAGGAAAGTCCATGAGCCTCTTAAAATCAACAATTAATTGCCAAAACGCTGGAAGTGGATCTATGGCCCAAGTGGTAGAGCACTAGTCTTGAGTAGAAAAGCTCAGGGACAACACCCAGTCCTGAGTTCAAGCCCCAGGACCGGCACATACCCACACACACACACAACACAGAGAGAGAGAGAGAGAGAGAGAGAGGTTGCAGGAAAACAATCCAGAATATAATATTATTTTATCCTTATCACCAGTCATTCTACCCTTAGACAGTGAGCCTAAAAAGGTTCTCATACAGTCTACTTAAGGACCTCACCATGAATGTTGATTTCAGTATCATTTGACATGAGTGACTGGCATCACTGGAGATACATTGTGACATAGAAGCCAGGAAGTTGATGTATACTCAACATCGTGGATCTTAATTAGGGTCCTGTGTAATGGGAGATTTAAAACAAGCTCAAAAGATATATACATACATATAAACTGTATGTTCATAAAAGAGTGTGCATTTTGCAAGAACACATGTGAACAAAAAGATATAAATGCATTAGAAGAGCTTACAGTGGGAAGGTGAGACTAAAAAGAGAAAGAGAGAAATGGGGAAAAAATGAAAATATAAAGTCTTGCTTTGATCAGTGATGATAATATAAATGGAGAGAATCAATCCTCTTTATCTGATATCCTGAAAAAAGATACCTCACAACCGATACTTGTTAAGAAAATAATTGTTGCCTCCCACCCCTTGCTCCTCATCTCTTTCAAGCCTTCATTGATAGATTTTCCTTTCTCAGATCTCTATTCAAGTATCACATTTCTTCCATTAGTTGAACTGAAATGAATAACTCATTTACATTAAGTTATTTGAATTCCATTGTCTTATTCACTCTACTACTATTTTTTTCATTATTAGAAAGAAGCCCTTGGATTAAAAGGTTCTCCTCTTCAATTGTGGAAGGGAAGGGAAGGCAAACAGATGAACTATTTGAGAGTGTGGAACGTACCCTCCTCTTACTAGGTCAGACATCAAGAGTCCCCATAGCTCGTAACTGAAGTTGCAGGTAAGCTCTCACATGAAGAAAGAAGGACTAACACAGATGGCTCCCTGAACTCTTATCTCTGAAAATTGGCTCCAGTGAACCTTCTTGTTAAGGTGGTCTCCACACAGACTTCCCTTACGTAGCTAACTCGATAACTGTGTCTACTCAAATCTGTTAACTTCAATTGATATTTGTAAGTGGAGAGAGAAGAGAAATGATGTAGAGTTGGGAGACTTGAATAACCAAGATTTGGGGGGGGGTAATAAAAGATGGCTAATGGTAAATTGAAGCTGGCAGGATGCATTGTCCAGTAAGATTTCTTCTTCCTAGACACCCAGGAGCGTGTCCTCTGCCTTCCTTCCCCAAGGGAAATAAGGAGTTACAGAGAGGCTCTCTGAAATGCATGAACAAAAGGGCAGGTGTTTGTAGGTGTGCTGCGGAGGAGGCTGCTGACGGGGTTCTTATTCCGTGGATTATGTTTAACTTGTCACCCTGTCATTTTCCTTTTGTATTTCCCTTGTAACATGTTCACCTTGTTCTACTGACTTCTTTGTTCCCCGAGATGTGAAGGGTCATCAAGATTCATAGCCGTTGTCAAGACACGAACATTCTGTCAGGAAGATCAGTCACTGCCTCCTTGTCCTCTTCTACCTGGAAACTTCTGTAAAGTGAAAGCATTGCAGACAGTCTCCATGTTGCTCTCTGAGCCATTACTCAGGCCCCCAGATCTTGTGAGGAAAATGAAGAGCGGAACATCCAGCCTGCCCACAAGAGGTTTCTCTTCCAAAAAGAGATCGCAACAAGAACATGAACATATTGGTGTATTACTGTCTCCTATTCTCTGACTTGATTTGGAAACTGTAGTCATTTGATTCGATTTCTGTCATCTTTATTTGGTCAACCATGACTTCTCAGAAAAATCCAACTATCAATTTGCTTAAATATAAAGAAACAAAACAATTTTAATGCCTATGACACTGCATGATATTTTGGTCATGAATAACACTCAAAAATAGGCTAACAGAATGGTACATTTTAAATACATTTATTAGCTTATTTGAATGGGGATTTAAGTACCAAAAGATTAATAAAAATTAATATGAGATAAATATCTGATTCATTTCCTAGATAGAAGACAAGAAATAGGTACTAGTAATTCAGAAAAATCTCACTGATATTTTATTTTTTTTTTAATTTGGGAGATTTTATGGTAACTCCTCTTTACAATATCTTAATGAGAACAAAATTATATTTTTAAATTTGTGAGTTTTTTTCAAGTCGTATTTTTATTATCTTAAGTAATTGTACAAAGAAGTTTTATTTAACATGCCAGTTTGTGAGTATAATGAATCTTGATTAATGTCACCCCGTTCATCATTCCCCTCATCACTCCCAACCCAACTCTCCCCCAATATCCCTAGCTTCATAGGATATGGATTGACTATTATGAATGCATAAATAAAACTATTTTAAGACATTATTATCTGTTAGGTTGCAATGACTTTAATTTCAGTCATCTGTGTCAGTCTAAGTTCTATTATTATATTGAATTAATAATAAAAGGTGGTCTATACTTTTGCTTAGATGTCTTGTGGTTTGGTTTTATGAGACAATGGAAAATTCATCTCAGAGAACATAGAAATGTGTTGTCCAGGCTAGAGGCTACCAGTTGCTTTAATTAGCCATATGCCAGCATGAGAAATGAAGGGCATAAAAAGTGTGTTTTCCCCTCTTAGTTTCTAAGGAGGTATGACAGCCATTTATGAAACCAAAAGGAAGAATTTTATGGATGGATAATATTCCAAAATCATAAGAGAAGCTGTGGGTCATGGTGTAGTCTTCCTTTGTCAACTTTGGGAGCAATTCAGCTTTCCCTAAATGCATTTCTACTGTGTTGCATGCAGCAAGAATGGACACCCCTCTTAAAACCATGTGGTTCAAAGCATCATCTTAACTAGTCCTTTGCCTTCTAATAGATTATCAGAGGAAAGGGGGGGGCAAATATATACCAAACAAATCTTCAAAGAAAGCTAAACAAAAAACAACAACGTTGACAGTCGCTCACTTATTCCATCATTTTCTCATATTTCTTTAGCAATTTCTTTTTTTGTTTTTGTTTTTGTGCCAGCACTGGGATTTGAATTCAGCAAAAAAAAAAAAAAAGCCTTGACATTCTTGCTCAAGGGTGGTAGTCTACCCTTTGAGTCACAACTCTACTTCCATTTTTGTGCTCATTAGAAATGAAAGATTGGGGACTGGCTTTGAACTGTGATCTTCATATCTCAGCTTCCTGAGGTAGCTAGGATTACAATACCACTAGTACTCCAGCAGCTTCTTATATGAAAATGTTTGAATCCTGTTTCTAGTGTCTTTATAGCTGGTACTATGGCAAATACATGGTCTACTAATTCTTCCCTGTCAGCTTTGATGTTGTCATACATGGAAGGCACTTACCTTGCAGTTAATGGAGGTGATGAGGAGAATGAGAGTGAGGAAACATTAACCAAGGGTTGATGCTAAAAATGATGGCTGAGAAATAAATGGAGGAAGTGATCTGGGATTGTGCTTTTCTTTCTCACTTCTTGTTGTATTGGAAGGGCTATTCCTATTTTCTGCATTGCCACTACAAAGCAAATGAAACTATCAGGTCAGTATAGTACCATGCAGCCAGAAGCAACAGGTGACAGCAGGGCAGTAGCCAATTGGTAATGACACATGGCACGCAGAGCAAACACCCTGAAACTTCTCCCTCCCCCTCCTCTCCTCCCATATGCTAGCTTTTCATGGCTTTGTGATGGATCAACTTGACCCAGATGAGCTCTTCTAAGAATTCAATCCCCTGGATTAAAGTTAGGATGGAATAGGATTCTCTCTCTCTCTCTTTCTCTCCCATTTCTCACTCTGCACTATGGAGAGATGGGAGTGAAGGAGCATGCAGACTTTTTCCTACTTCAAAAATGCAGGAGAGGGGAGCTGGGAAGGTGGCTCAGTGGTAAAGCGCTTGCCTTGCATGCCTGAGGCCCTGGGTTCGATTTTGCTTTACTTCCAAGCTAACAGACTGGACTCCCACAGTCTTAGTGGTGGGTCAGAGACCAAGGATACTCATTAGTCACAAAAAGAGCAGTAGACAAAAGTAAGCATTTTATTCCATGGATTCAACATGCTCTGATCCAACAGGTGATACAAAGAGGCCCACAGTTCTCGTGCTGGAATGCTTTACAGGAAAGGAACTTAGGAAACCCAAACATATTATAGTGGACTTATAGTGTCTTTTCTATGAAAACACACACTATTTCTATTATCCAAGAATTTAAGCAAGCCTGCATTTGAAGACACGATGAAGACATCACAGTATCTTTTTTACTACACATATCCTTCAAAAGAGGCTGAAGCAAAGTAGCTGAATGCAAGAAACCCATGAAGAATTGTCTATCAGCAGACTCATTTCTATTGCATTTACTTACCAAAGGATAGAATATCTACTTATTCCTCACAGAAGGTTAGGTTTCAGTGGTGGAGTGGCTTGAAAGATACTCACGGCATGGGCCATGCACCTTTTCTCAGGGTTAGTGGAAGGCAAGCCTCGGTTAATACTACCAGAAGCCCCTACGACGCTCCCCTCCCCCATGCTGCACTATTCTGCATTCCAGAATCTTCAGGCTGGGAAAATCTCACTACTCCTTGTGCTGGCTGGCCAGATTTCTCCAGCTTCTTCTTACTCTGCTTGCAAATCTGTTTTTAATCACGTACACCTTGGGGAAACATGAAAAGCTTTGCTCCAAGGTCACCTTGCATCATCTATATTTGAAGCTTCATCTATAATGGTTGGCCTGAGAGGCTCCAATACCCCCTGTAGACAATTGAGTGTCAGAGCTGAGGCCTCCCATTCCCAGGGCAGGAGGACAAAGGAGTGAAGAAATCTCACAGGGCCTACCAGTAATGTGTGAGTTTCACATCACACCATTCACTAAGGGAGGATTTTAAAGAAGTAAATGTTGTGGATACCTTGTCAGTAAGAGGGGAAAATCCTATTAAGGTAGGAAGGCTCTTTTGAGAACCACAAAGAGGAAATTAACGCTTTTTCCACTAAGCCATGCACTATGCTATTTTTAGACTAGAATTAGAATTCATCCAGCATTAGGAGAAAAACAAACACATCAAGTGACTTCATAATTAAATAACACATTTCCATCTTAGACCTCTTCACAGGGGGGAAAATGCTCATCTTTTTCACTTTAAAGTATGGATTTCTCATGAACAGAACATGTGGGATGGGTAGGGATTAAGGTAAGAGACTATTGGCTTTATCTCACTCACTAGAGTGTAGTGGCTTTGAAGGCAAAGATTGCGCATCATCCACCTCTGTGTAATCAGTACTTGGTTTGTAAAAGACTACAAAGGTAACAAAGGCTTTCATGGCTACTGGGAACTTGTGGAAGAGTTCAAGGCTGAGAGGAGAAAGAGGGCATTGATCCATTGGTGCTATCTTCCTGAGAATATGCTGTGATCCATTAGTACTGTCTTCCATTGATGGAAGCTGGAGAGAGAGGAAGGGTAGAAACATTTAGTATATGATGGCTTTGCCTTTGGTGGGGGAGAAGGTAAAGAGAATTTGATAATGTATGTTTATGTCCAGGGCATTTCCTGCAGGAAAAAAGAGCCGTTGGTTCATGGCATCTCGCCATCTTGTTTATTTTTAAAATGCAGCATAGACTAATTATCCAAGGTAGGACTTGGGCAGGGAGGGTTCATGGTCTTTTTCCCTTTTAATTATGAACTTCTCATGAAAATGCAGGCTAGGTGGGATTATGGTAAGAGATTGTTTCATCATGACATATCCATACCTGTATACCATGTACTTGGAGCAAATCCACCCTACTGTCTTTCTTACTCTCTTGCCCTTTAAAAAAATAATTCAGCCGGGTTTTATGATTTCACACATGTGCATGTCATTTATTTTAGGGACTAGATTCTACATGAGAGAGAGAGAGAGAAAGAGAGAAAGAGAAAGAGAGAGAGTAACATGTATTTTGTGATCATTGGGAAGGCAAGAGATCATATTGGGACCAGAAATGAGCCACATTCAAGGCTGGTTTATAGCTATTACCTCTTAGCTATAAATTCACAATAATGTTCCATGGGTTAAAACTGGTACGTCTCAAAATTACTTTATCAATTGCACTTGCCTTCAGTCCCAAGAGTTGATGGATCAAGCTTGCTGGCCTGACTCTTGGTGACTGCTAATTAAGCAATAGGAGAAGCAGCAGGTAGTCGGGCTGTCCAACTGTGCTGGGGGAGAAAAAAGAAATCTTTTTCAAAGAAATGTTTTGCCTACAAACTTCAGAGTAATAACAGTCAAGTCAGCTCAATCCATTAAGCCGCAGTGAATGGCAAAGAGTGTTCCTGCTTGAGAATAATTTATTCTATTCTTCCAACATCACTCCAATTCCAAGGTAAACTCACTGTAAGACATTTAACATCTTTTTTTCCTAACAAGAGGATAATGGATTGCACCCAAATGGAGGTGGAGAGAATTCAAGGAGAAGAAAAGATAAACAAGCATTCCTTTGCCCAAAGGAGACATTCAAGCTCTTGTATTTTGACCATGTGATAAGCTGATTTCCCCCATCGTCCACATATGGCAGTCTTGGATCCAGTTGGGAGCAATGATCAGCACAACGAACATGTGTTCAGGAAGCTCAAAGCCACTGCCAGACACCATAAACAGGATAATATACCTTCCTTTAAATAATAAGGTAGTCATGATTCTCACACTACCATGGATGCCTGGTGAAATGCGGACAAATCCAGCTGTCTAGATTTGGAGAGGAAGAGAAGATAGAAAAGAAAGAGAAAAGAATAATGAGAAGGAGAAAGTTTTCCAATAACATTTCACAGATGAGAATATTTTTGAGCTGCAAGATAAGCAAATCATCTTCTGAGCAAGATTCACAGGAGAGTGGGTGGGTGGCTCACATCTATAATCCTAGCTACTCAGGAGACTGAGATATGAGGATCAATGTTCAAAGCCAGCCTAGACAGGAAAATCCATGAGACTCATCTCCAATTAACCACCTAAAAACTGGAGTGGATCTGTGGCTCAAAGAGGTAGAGTTGTTAGCCTTGAGCAGAAAAGTTCAGGGACAGTGGCCAGGCTCTGAGTTCAAGCACCACAACAGAAAAAAGAGGAAATACAAAGAGGTGAGGGGAGGAGGAAGAGGAAATACAAAGAGGGAAGGGGAGGAGGAGGAGGAGGAGGAGGGGGAGGAGGAGG
>NW_012267355.1:3482961-3484679 GCF_000151885.1 Dipodomys ordii
GAGGAGGAGGAGGAGGAGGAGGAGGAGGAGGAGGAGGAGGAGGAACTTGTAGTTGGGATGATACAGTGTAGCCTGCACCATTTGAATGTTTTTTCTCTCCAGCTTTCTTCCCAGTGGCTAGAGAAGCAAACATTTTCTAGTAAGATCTGCAGTAAACAACACGCAGCATCAGAATTTTGAAGGAAGGAATACTATGACTAGAGTTGTGCTTCAAAAAGATCACAGATAGCAATAAAGATGAATGGGAGAAGGACCATTTAGAATGAGAAGAAATAACAAGAACAATTGGTGGCCCAAACAAGGGGCCATTCTATGTGGGGAACTTAGATAAGCCAATCGTATGCCCCCTCCACATTTGTTAGAAGGAACTGGGTTTTAATCCCCCCCCCACACACACTCCACCAACTCTGCCACTCAACAAAAGCAGAGCCTTGCATTACCCACAATCCATCTGTTTCCAAAAAGTTTGGTGGCCATAGTGAAGCTGGCCTTATGGAGGTGTCAGCCAGCAACCAAAGACTTGTCAACACACTTACTTCTCAGGAACCTCCTGAGAGGCCCACAGATCCATGAAAGATTTCCAGCAGTCTTTAAACACTTCTTATACATTAACACCCAAGGCTTCCTGATGCCTGGGCCTTAACGCCTTGGTTGGTCTCTGTTCAGAATAAATTCTGGAAGGTAAGAGAGAATGAATACCTATTCAAAAAGTACAATCTATGTGACTGCTGTCCAGAAAGCCAGATGTGAAGGAGAGAAAAAAAAATCAATGAGAAAGGAAAGTTGGGAGAGTAGGAGAAGAAACAAATAGATGTGCTTTGTGGGGGGGGGGTTCCCCTTGTGACTTGACACAAAAAATTCTCAGATAAAATCCACCGGAACTCCCAGTAGAGATCCTTCTGGGCTGTCATCCTCCAGGTGAGGACAGAGACACCAGCACTAATTCCATCTTGTGGAATGTGTGCTGTCTCCGATATTCAGAGGCAATGCAAAAAGGTCCTCTCCCATGCTTAGCTCTGTGTAAACGATATCTGATATTTATTGGCCATAAATCTTTCCAGGGTAGAGATCACATATAAATTGAAAACACCTGGCTTTAAAATTTTTTATTGTCTACTCACTTTAATTGAATATGGAGTCTCTCATTGACCTTTAACCCCAGTGGACATTGTATTCCACAGGGTCTCAGGTTTATGGATTTGTGGGGTTTTTTTCCCTTCAAGGTTCTGTTTTGTTGCTTTCAGGCAGGGATAAACACCTCAAGCTCTTGGCATGAAGGATAAAACAAACAAACAACAAAAAATGGAATCTAGAGGTCAGTAGAGGAAAAGCATTAGAATAAAATCATATGTACACATGCTGTCACTTCTTTTTCTTAAATACATGGTCTGCATTTACACATGTAAACATCCACCTATCGCATAAGAGCCATGGTGATCTGCTCTGAGCAGAGTAGTTATAAGAGATGGAGGCTTTGTACCAAAGTGTTGTTTGTAGGTCGACATGGCCTTTCCCAACTGCCAGTCTAAAGGGACAAGTTGTTTTTAGGCTTTGAGACTGGCAATTTGTCCACTTTGGGAGAAACTTCTAGGGTACATATAATTAGTGGACTTCTAAGATATAACCTTTCTTCCTCCAGATCTCTATTTTTTTCTCTCTTCTTTCTTTCCCTCTTCCTCCATCCCTCCCTCCCTGCTTCCCTCCCTCCCTCCCTCCCT
>NW_012267355.1:3485034-3495228 GCF_000151885.1 Dipodomys ordii
CTTCCTTCCTTCCTTCCTTCCTTCCTTCCTTCCTTCCTTCCTTCCTCCCTTCCTTCATTTTTGTCAGTCCTGGGGCTTAAACTTAGAGCTAAGGGCTCTTCCTGAGCTTTTCTGCTCAAGGCTGGCACTCTACTACTTAGAGCCACAGCTCCACTTGTGGGTTTCCGGTTGATTAGTTAGAAATAAGAATCTCATGCTTGGGCTTGCTCTGAACCTCAGTCCTCAGATCTCATCCTCTTGAGTAGCTAGGATTATAGGTGTGAGCTACCAGCACCAGGCTTCCTTTCTTTTTAATTCAAATCCATTTTATACCTTGGCCTCTTCTCAGCGCTTAAATCTTGCTGTAAGCTGAATTGTCTTTCTGTGTTGGACTTTTCAGACAAACAGAAGAAGCATGTCCTGCCAAAGAACACGCCACATAAACAAGTTCTCTGTGATTTTAACCTTCCCCACAAATACTTGTGTCACATAGGGCACAGAGGAAGTGGTCGGGTGTCCAAGCAAAACACACAACAATGGCAAGAAACACATTTGTGCAACTGCCCCCACAGTCCCAACCAATGCAGAGCTCGTGTTCTTTTCTAGGTCTGCCCTCGAGTCTTCTAACCCTTTTGTTTGCATTTCCTTATTTTTCTGTCCTTCTTTAGCTGTCTCTGCAGCATCCTTTCAGAACAGTTTTGGGGCCAAAGGGAATAGGGGATCCTTTTGCAAGAGCAAAGTAAGCATTCAGGAACTTTTTTTTTTTTTAAGCAGAGGCAAGACAAGAGTAACATGGCAGACCAGCTGCTTCTTCAATACAATCCTCCTCTTAGGATGAATTCAGTGGGATCAAACTTGCAAACCTTACGAGCTGAAATAAATAATTAATTAGTGTGTGTGTGTGTGTGTGTGTGTGTGTGTGTGTGTGTGCGCAGATCCTAGGACTTGAACTCAAAGCTGTCCCTTAGCTTTTTTGCTCAAGGTGGGTATTCTACCACTTGAGCCACAGCTCTACTTCCAGTTTATGCTGATTAAAGGGAGATTAGAGTCGGATTTGTCAGCCCTGCCTAGCTTTGATCCTCAGGTCTTAACCTCCTGAGTAGCTAGGATTACAGGCATAAACCACTGGCACTTGGCTTTTGAGTTTTGTCTTTTGAGTTAAAATGTAAAAATAAAAAAAATTGAAAGCAAGAGAAATCATTGAACTGAATATTGACTCCGTAACTTAAAAAGACAACAACCTTCTAGAAGACATTTTAGTAATCTCTGTAGTTATTCTGAGTTAGAGACAACCTCATTAATGATGTCATATTCTAACCCAAAATTCTATCAACAATCTTGACCTAAAATTCAAGATGTTATGAGGAAAAATGACTCAAAGAGTCATCTGCTGCCTTCCAGCGATTTCTCCTAATAATGCGTGGGACCCTGTGGTTATTAAGTCATACAATTCTCCGCCTGACTATGTACCAATTACCAAGGGAGACTTTTCTAGAAAGAGCTCAGGTCCTAGCTTTCACTGCAGATCTACTGAATGAGAAGCTAGAATTTGACACATGGAGTGCAGTGTTGGTGTTGCCAGTGAACAGAAGTCACCTCCCTTCCTCTTCTCTTCCAAGAAAGAGCCTTATGGAAGCCCCATGTCCAAGCCCTGCCTCATGGTGCCCACTCAGTGCTAGTCCCAAGTAAAAGAAAAGCTGAAGCCTTCCTCTTCTCAAAGAACACAACTCCCACGCAGCACAGCATAGAAAGATTTTGGAAGCTGGGTGCTGGTCATTGGTGCTTGTGATCCTAGCTACTCAGGAGACTGAGATCCAGGAGACCACAGTTCAGAGCCAGCCTCGACTGGAAGTCCTTGAGACTCTATCTTCAAATTAACAAGCAAAATCTGGGCAGGAGGTATGGCTTAAGTGGTAAAGCATCAGCCAAGCATGTGCAAGTACAAGGTTCTGAGTTCAAACACCTGTTCCAGTTGCAAAAACAAGACAGACTTGAGAATCAAACCATGCATAATGATGATCTTTCTACCACATCTTACAAAACGCTCATGTGCCTGAATAGTTATGCTTTCTATCAGGATATCTAAGGGACAATACAAAAACTAACAAAAACAGTTAATATCATAATAAAGAAGTCACTGTGACATCAAAGAAGTACAGAATATACACAATATCTATTCTACCGGTTGATGTTTCTTTTCCCTAATATTAAAGCAAAGACACGTCACAATTTTGTTTGTTTTTCAAAAACAAATGAAAAGATAATATTTCAAGAACAGAGATGAGGTCTGTGAGGAACAGAAAACTCAGCCAGACTCTCCAGGAGGTTTCTCTGTGCAGGAGTAGACGCGTCATCATAGGAAGAGGAAACTTTCAATGTTCTTATTATGTAACTGTTCATTAGCAGCATATCATCTTTACTGGGCTTTTGGATAAACATTTATATGATATGAGCTGTATCCGACTATTATTTGCAAGAGATAATAAAGAGCTGAGTAATCCCATCTTTAGCAAGGACATTGAGAATTTCCTCATCCGGGAAAGTCTTGCTTCACAGAGGAATTTTAACCAACGATGTTCCAGTGGGACAACCAGAGACAAATAATAATAACAACAACACCAATAGTAATACCAGCAACAAGCTTCAAAACAAGCATCCTAACACTGAAAATACAAGAACCAGGATAGCTGAGTTTTCTAAATCTAACAAAATATGAATTATTATAAATTATTTTATCTTGTGCATCAGGCTACACAAATATGTGAGAGAAAGAAAGAAGAAAGGAAGAAGGAAGGAAGGAAGGAAGGAAGGAAGGAAGGAAGGAAGGAAGGAAGGAAGAAGGAAGGAAGAAACTCCCACATACATAATTTCTGGTCTCCAGGAGAGCAGACTTTGTGGTAAGTGATTTTCTTTCTTTTCCTATGGGCATAAATGAAAATTCTTTCGAAGAATTGTAGTCCTCAAGCATGCTAAACAGGCACTCTTCCTTCTGAGACACGCTACCAGCCCTGATTTTTGTTTGTTATTTTTGAGATAGGATCTGTCTTCCTGCACACTGGAACTCTGGGTCTGATCCACTTATGTCAGATGTCTCAGTCACTGACACAACAGGCCTGTAATACTACGTCCAGCTCTTAGTTGAGTAAGGATTTCAAGAATGTTTTGTTTCTGTCTAGGCTGGTCTCAAACCATGAGCCCAACAGTCTTAGCCTCCCAAGTAGCTAGGATGAAAGGCACAAGCCACTGGTGCCTGGCTTTCTGCTCAATTCTTTATGAAACTGAAGTAAAGTTGTATTAACTCTGTACCTTGACTTTTCCCACTTCCTGGCTCTTATATATCTTAATATGATGTGAACATTAGAGGATTTTAATTTATACTGCCTCTCCAGACATTTTTGGATCAGTCTATCATCCGCATTTGATAAAGTTTCTCTATTCTATTTCACTCTAATTGGCAGTGGATTTGGGGTTGGGGGGAGGAAGAAGGGGTTACACGTAGGGTTTTAAACTGCTAGTCAAGTGCTTTACTCCTTGAGCCATGTCCTCTGGACTTTGTGCTTTATTTTTGTCAGTCATGGGGCTTAAACTCTGGGCTTGGGCAATGTCCCCGCACTCTTCAGCTCAAGGCAATCACTCTACCACTTGAGCCACAGCGCCACTTCCGGTTTTCTGCTGTTTTATTGGAGATAAGAGTCTCACAGGCTTTCCTGCCTGGGGAAGGCTTTGAACCTTGATCCTCAGATCTCAGCCTCCTGAGTAACTAGGATTACAGGCGTGAGCCACTGGTACCTGGCTTGTGCTTTATTTTTAAGTAGAGTCTCACCTTTGCTAGGGGCAAGCCTTGGATTGTACTCATTTATCTCTGCCTCTCTTGCAGCTAGGATTACAAATGTGAACCCCTAAGACTGGCTTGCTTTTTTTTTTAATTGTGAAAATACTGTATAGAGGGGTTACAATTACATGGGCAAGGTAATGAGTACATTTCTTATCAAGCATTGTTGCCTCCTCCTTTGTTTCCCCTTCCCATCCCTCCCACCCATCTCACCCCCCCACCCCCGCCAAAGTTGTAAAGTTCATTTTCCTACACAACAACTTGTACATCTCACTGTTGCAATGGGTCCACCTGTATCCCTAGTTAAACGATTTGTTTTTTCTCTTCCCCTCCACAAATTATACCAACATCAAATACAGTGAAAGCAGGGGTTATACCGTGGGGGAGAGACATAAAAAGCAACAAAGAAATTATCTTATAAATATATTAGAAACAATCGCATACATTTGAATACTTATCTTGGGGTTCATTTTACCTAACATCAACTTATCTGACCTTTTCTGCTTGTCTCAGACATATACTAATTATTGCAAATAAGGGAAACCATGGGGCCTATGTTTCTTTGGGCCTGGCTTACTTCACTTAATATAACTTTTTCCAAGTCTTTCCATTTCCTAACAAATGGGGCAATGTCATTCTTTCTGATGGAGGCATAGAATTCCATTGTGTATCTATACCACATTTTCTTGATCCATTCAGAGGGGCATCTGGGTTGGTTCCATATCTTAGCTATGGTAAATAAGGCTGCAATAAACATAGTTGTGCTGGTAGCCTTAGTATGGTCTTGTTTGTGATCATTTGGGTAAATGCCCAAAAGTGGGATTGCTGGGTCATAGGGGAGCTCTATGTGGAGTCTTTTGAGGAACCTCCATACTACTTTCCAAAGTGGTGAAAATGGTAATACTTCCCAAGGCTATCTACAAATTCAATGCAATACCTATCAATATTCCAACCTCATTCTTCAAGGAAATAGAAAAGGCAATCCAAAAATTCATATGGAACAATAAAAGACCTTGAATAGCTAAAACAATCCTTAACAGAAAGAACAGTGCTGGAGGAATATCAATACCGAATTTGAATCCAACTACAAAGCCATTGTAATCAAAACAGCTTGGTACTGGCACAAGAACAGACCTCAGGACCAATGGAATAGAATTGAAAACCCAGAAATGAACCTACAGACCTGTAGCCATCTAATCTTCGATAAGGGAGCTAAAAAAAAATAGAATGGAAGAAAGACAGCCTCTTCAGTAAATGGTGCTGGCAAAACTGGCTTGCTTTTTAAGTTAGGGTCTCACTATCTTTTTCTCTGGGCTGGCCTTGAATAATGATCCTCTCATCTCCCAAGTAGCTTGGATTACAGACAGATGCCACTCTGCCTTTTGCTATTTTTTGTTGTTGTTTGTTTGTTTGTTTGTTGTTTTACCAGTCCTGGGGCTTGAACTCAAGGCCTGAGTGCTGTCCCTGAGTCTCTTTGTACTCAAGGCTAGTACTCTAACACTTGAGCCATAGCATCACTTCTGGATTTTTCTGAGTTTTTTATTGGAGATAAGAGTCTCACAGATTTTTCTGCCTGGGCTGGTTTTGAACCATGATACTCAGATCTCAGTCTCCTAAATAGCTAGGATTACAGGTGAGAGCCCCTGGCAACCAACTGCCTTTGCTATTCTGAAAGACAAAAACGTGGTTTCTGAGTTCTGGTAAGGTTTTTTATACTTGCTGATTAGTTATATTTTTATTGTTTGAATCGAAGTTTCATGGCCTTTAATGCTTGAGATTATACTATTTTTATAATCATTTTACAAATTATTAATATATCAAGATTATAAACCTGTCATGTTTCTTACAAATACTGTTTTTTTGATCTTCAATTGCCCTTGATGGAAAGATATCATTACTTTAATAATATCTTTTTCAGAGAAAAGGAAATAGTATATTCATAAGATGTTGATTATAAGGCATCTTGATTTCAGAGATGTTAAAATTCAAGTAATACTGAAATATTAAAATGTAGAGAATGTCAAAATGAAGATCTGGCTGTTGCCAGGTGTCTGTAGCTCACACTTGTAATCCTAGCTACTTAGGCAGCTGAGATCTAAGGATTGACATTCAAAGACAGCATGGGCAGGGAAGTCTATGAGACTCTTATCTCCAATTACTCAGGGAAAAAAAAGCCAGCAGTAGAAGTGTGATTCAAGTGGTAAAATACCAATCTTGAGCACAAAAGTTAAGCCCTGAGTTCAAGCTCTAGTACACACACACACACACACACACACACACACACACACACACACAGGAGCTAGCTCTGAATTAGTGCCCTATGAATTGATTACAGCTTCTTAAAATTGATTGGATTGGGTGATGAGAAAGTAACATGACCCAATCAATATCAAAGAGAACACAATGTGATGACATTCACAGATACTGAATCAATAGCTGATACCTGAATTTGGGTTATAAATTGGCTCAAGCCATTTGTTAAGTGCCTCTTGGTGATGCAGAAGTGGATGGGGATGGCTGAGAACTCTGCTGGTAAAGGCCAATGCCGTTGTCAAATCAGGTTGAGCATTTTATTCTAGTTATATAGCTATATGTCCGCCTAGCTAGCTAGCTCACACCCTTGGTAGTATCTATGTGGATGCATAGTCAATCATTAATACTGAGTGTTTAACATTCACAAGAGCTGCCTCCACAGAAAGACTTTTCTAGAACTCTTTTCATGTTCATGATACACAAAGAAACACTAAGAATCCTGGAAACTAGATGGTTTTGAAATATGAGGAGAAATAAGGAAATGTATATATGTGTGCATAGACATTGTTATAGTGGTATGATCTAAATTGCCTCCTCTTATTGGATAAATATTTCTTATATGAAAGGCCTGGATGTGGTATTGAAATTATATTTTCTTACTAATCACTTACCCATGGACATTTTATAATAATTATTATAATTATAATAGATATCCTTAATAATATCAATATGCAATCAATACTTTGGAGGAATTTTGTGAAAGGAGAGTAGTTCAGGAAAAATGAAGAAATTGACTTCATGTTGTTTACTCATCTCCAATTTTGGGGGGCACCTTCTATGGTCAAGATCTATCATGTGTTTTTAGGACACAGGGCCAAAGAGAAAAGAGAAGGTCCCTGATTTCACAATACATCATGCTAGGTGAGAACATTTTTTAAAAACATGTGTAAGACAGTACTGGTGCTTGAATTCTTGTTTGGCTTTTTTGCCCAAGACTGGTGCTCTGCCACTTGAGCCACACCTCTACTTCTTGCTTTTTAAAGATTAATTGAAATGAAGAGTCTCTTGGATTTGCCTGCCCAGGCTGGCTTTGAACTTTGATCCTCAGATCTCAGCCTCCTGAATAGCTAGGATTACAAAAGTGAGTCACTAGCACCCAGCTAAAGAATTTTTTTAAAGTACATAGTCAAGAAATACTAGGTCCCAGCTACTCGACATGCTGAGATCAGGACTGGAGTTAGAGGCAAGCCCAGGTAACATGGAAAACCCCTTCTCAACCAATTGCTGAACCTGGTGGTGTGGGCCTGTTATCCTCATTCTGTGAAAGGCTGAGATTATGAGGATCATGGTTCCAGGCCAACCTGGGCAGTAAAGTCCATAAGACTCCATCTTGAAGTAAGAAGCTAGGTATGATGTCATATGCCATCACCCCAGCTACCATGGTAAGTGTAAAATAGGCAGATTGTGGTCTAGATACACATTTGGCCATATACAAGACATTATCTCAAGAATTACCAGTGCACAAAGGGCTGGAAGTATGGTTCCATGGTAGAGTAAGAGCCCAGAAAGTGTGAGTACAGGGGAAAAAAGGTAATCAAGAAATATCAGAATGTGACTAGAATGAAAGAAGAGCATAAAATATGTTGGTATGACTGTATGTGGTGGGTGCTCCCTTAGTGAAGTTGTTGAGGAAAAGGCTCATCTGAGGAAATGTGTGCTGATAGGTTACTCCCAAGCTTGCCAGCCTGTCACAAAACCATTCTCTATGTCTACTCAACTATGCACCTTTTTTTAAAATGGAAGTCCATTGGTCTTAGATTAAAACTAGGTTGGTACAATTTGTCTTCAACATGTGAGTTTATCTATATGTATGTGTTAATGTTATTGGCAATGAAATATAACCATTGGTTGACAGTGATAAAACTTCACATTGTTATGGGTGAGCTTGGTTTTTCTCCATAAAAGCAACAAGAATCTCAGAGAGGCCCTAAAACACAAGGCTCCCTGGGACTATTTCTCCAGGGTAGGCCTCCAGTGGAGCCTACTTATTGAGTAACTGCTTTCCTGGTCTCCACAAATGAGCTCATTTCTCTAGGACTCTACGCTTGCCCAAACAAAACCCACTCCAGCGCCCTCATCTATGTGTTCTAATTTTTTTTTGCTTTATTTTATTTTGGCAGTACCAGAATTTGAATTTAGGACCACACGCTTGCTTGCTTGCTTGGCTGGCTGGCACTCTAGACTCTGAGCCAATCCAGACCAGCTTTTTCCTGGTTAATTGGAGACTGGTGTCTTATGGACTTCTCTATCTGGGCTTCAGTGATGATCCTCCAGATGGTGTCCTCTGGAAAAGCTAGGACTGCAGACATTGGCCTTGTTCTCCATTTCTTTACTACAGTGGTGAGAAAAGACATTATTTGCTATTCTGCTGATTGAGGAGCACATTATTTTTTACAGTGCATCCAGGCATGATGAAAGGGGGAAATAGCACATGTTTTTTCCTCAAACCTATGATTCTACATTTTCTTCAAAATTACTCTTTAGCCGGATGCTGGTGACTCACACCTATAATCCTAGCTACTCAGGAGGCTGAGATCTGGGGACTGCAGTTTGAAGCCAGCCTGGACAGGAAAGTCTGTGAGACTCTTATTTCCAATCAACGACTCAGAAGAAGCCAGAAGTGGCACTGTGATTCAAGTAGTAGAGCACTAGCCCTGAGCAAAAAAGCTGAGGGATATCACTTAGGCCCAGAGTTTAAGCTCCAGATCTTTCCTGTATTGTCACTAGCATGGATCAATCTTACTCATCTCACTTTTAACCTGGGTATTCACATTTTTGAGTTGGTGCAGAGGCCCATGCATATAATCCTACCTATTAAGGAAACAAAGACAAGAGGACTAACGATCAAGGTTCACCCACAAAAAAAAAAAGGCACAAGATCCCATCTCAACCAATAAAACAAAGCAGGGTATGCTGGGACATTACAGGTATTTTTTTTAGGAGTTTTAAATAGGGGGATCAAAGTTCAGGCCAGCACAGGGATAAGCAAGAGACCCTCTGTCAAAAAATAATTAAAGCACAAAGTGCTATGATGAGGCTCAAGGAGTAGAAAGCCTGCCTGGCAAGTGCTAAGGCCTCAAGTTCAAACTCCTTTACCAGCCGACTGCTGGTGGCTCATGCCTATAATCCTAGCTACTCAGGGGGCTAAGATCTGAGGATCGAGGTTCAAAGCCAGCCCAGGCGGTCTGTGAAACTCTTATCTACAATAAAAACCACCAGAAAACCGGAAGTTGCGCTGTAGCTCAAGTGGTAGAGCATTAGCCTTGAGCTGAAGAACTGAGGGACAGCGTCCAGGCCCAGAGTTCAAGCGCCACAACCGACAAAAAAAAAATCCTTTACCACAAAAAAGAAAGAAAATAATAATAAGTTTTATTGTTGTTCATTGTAATTTTTGCATTAATTTTAATTATTTCAAATTTTTGAGTTAAAATATTACTTTCCTTTATACTGAATTTTTGACACTCCCTTAAATTGTATTCTTTTAAATTTTATTGTTGAATGATGTGTGAGGCCAGAGCCCACCCACAGACATTATTAGAAGATGAATAAAGACTTATGCTAAGCCACGGAGGTATGGAGGTGCTTGTTATAGCAGCCCATGTCATTTATTCTAACTAATATAACTCCTTAATGCTCCTGAGTTTCTTCCCAATGGGATGCTTCTTGAGCTTATTACTCTTGAATTTTGCTAAAACTCCTATTTATTGAATTATCCGAAAGTTGTCTTGTGGATAATTGGGGATATCTGCCTACAATCAACTCTTAATACCATTTCAGATTCCATTAGAAATCATCTCTGCATTCTCATACATAGATGGGAATTGTACTCAAGAGCATGCAGTCCCTGTACTCAGGAGGCCATGTGGCATAGAGGCTGTGGTACTAGACGGGGGCATCAGGCATCCTGCATCTGAATGGGAATTTGGTAGATCTGTGATCTGGTAGATTTTTGTTTTTGTTTTTGTTTTTTGTTTGTTTGTTTTGGTTCCAGTTGTGGGGCCTGAACTCTGGGCCTGGGCGCTGTCCCTCAGCTCTTCAGCTCAAGGCTAGCGCTCTACCACTTGAGCCAC
>NW_012267355.1:3504683-3511197 GCF_000151885.1 Dipodomys ordii
GGGGGGAGGCTGGGAAGGGATGTGAAGGGTAAACAAAGGAGGAGGCTGCAATGCTTGATAAGAAATGTACTCATTGTCTTGCCCATGTAATTGTAACCCCTCTGTATGGTATTTTCACAATAAAAATAAATAAAAATTAAAAAAAGAATGTCCTCCTTGCCGAGTGCTTATAGCTCACACCTGTAATCCTAGCTATTCAGGAGGCTAACATCTGAGGACTGTGGTTCAAAGCCAGCTTAGGCAGGAAAGTCTGTGAGACTTGTATCTCCAATTAACCACCAGAAAACAGAAGAAGAGCTCAAGTGGCTCAAGCTGTGGAGTGCTAGCCTTGAGAAAAAAAAGTCTCCAGGCCCTCACTTCAAGCCCTAGGACTTCCAAAAACTAAATATAATAATAATAAATTGAAAAGTCCTGTGCCCCAAATGAAATCACGTTCCTTTGGTAATAAGACTCCTTCCACCTGACCTTACCTGCTGGATTGCCTTGGTATTTGTGATCATGTCTCCAGCACCCAGTGAACCCTGTCTGTGTTTCCTTAGAGCCTTTTCTCTGATCTTGGATCCCTGAACAATTTTTAAATCCCTGAGTGACAAGAGAGTTTCTCTTCTTGCAAATAATGCTGGAGATGTCTGTAGCCATCACAATCATTTAGGCCATCTACAAAGAAAAATCAGCCAAAGGGTCTTGGGGGTGATTAAACCTCTGCCTTAGAGCTGGGAAGGTGGCTCAGTGGTAGAGCGCTTGCCTTGAATGCCTGAGGCCCTGGGTTTGATTCCTCAGCACCACATAAGCAAAAAGAAAAAAAGCCAGAAGTGGCACTGTGGCTCAAGTGATAGTGCGCTAGCCTTGAGCTGAAGAGCTGAGGGACAGCGCCCAGGCCCAGAGTTCAGGCCCCACGACCAGACCGACCCCCTCGTCCCCCCAAAAAATCCTCTGCCTAACAAGCAGGAGATGCTGATTTCAAATCCAATACCACCAAATAAATTAAGAAAAAGAAAGAGATAACATTGCCTACCCCCATCCCCAGGGAAAAAAAGAAAGAAAGAAATGTACTCATTATCTGACTAATGAAACAGTAACTTCTTCTGTACATCACCTTTATAATAACCATAACAGATATTTAATAAAAATGTAAAAAGAAAAATCAGCCTCAACAAAGTAAAGGATTTTTTAACTTGGTCCAGTAAAAATTGGTTATTTTATGCCATGGAAAGCCAACTTCTAAAATGAATTATTCTTACAGATGTATTTACCAGAAGTGAAAAAGAAATAATAGGAAAACACTGTATTTTAAGAAAAGTTACATCTGAAGTAAAACCATCATAGAAGTGTTTGGTTGTTCTTTGCTTTAGTGTCTCTTAGTGATACACTCATAACACAGGACAGGCAGACTGCAATCCACTTTGTTAGAAAAAGTCTCATAAACGGTTATTTGCCTCATTCATATTCCCTCACTTAGCCATTTTTTGTTTTTATCTTGGTGGCACTGATATTTGAACTTGAGATCTTGCAATTGCTAGGCAGGTGCTCTACCACTGAGACAGACCTCTTGGTTATTTTGGGATATCACGCTGATTTTTTTCCAGACCTGTACCTGGACCACAATCTCCCAGTTTTGTGCTCCCCTCATAGCTGGAATGGTAGGTACATACCACTGCACTCAGCTTCTGTTGAAATGGAATCTTATAGGCCTCTGTTGCTTAGGCTGGCCTGGAACCTCAATTCTCCAAATCTTAGCTTCCCGTGTAGCTGAGAAAACCCTACATGGTTCTTCCCTATTTCTCCCAACTCCACCCATCTGCTCAAGTTACCCAGTTCCATTTTCACACATATACATTGAACATCATGACCATAATTCACCCACTCAATCTCTTTCCCAATCTCCATCACCCAAGTAACTAGGATTGTGCACATGAGTCTGTATGTACATGTTTGCGGTGAAAATATTTCTCCCAAAATTCCATTCCGAAATGGAATGTGTGGATAAAAAGATGCATTTGGAAACCCTTATCTTCAGCTAATTTTTTAAGTGGAAGTAGAACTGTGGCTCAGGTGGTAGAGTACTAGCCCTGAGCCAATAAGATCAGGGACAACGCTCAGGCCCTGAGTTCAAGTTCCAGGAAATGCACACATACACACACACACACACACACACACACACACACACAGTGCTGCCGTCAGCCAAATGCAACAGATGTGCTTCGAGCTAAAAATCTCGAAAATTAAGTAGATGAGGTCAGGGCACTTGAACTATGTCACTAATACATTGTATATGGACCAATGAGGTCTAGTTAATTTATTTACGACACTCAGGAATACTCTGGTCCTTGGTGTTCTCGGACAGATGAGCATGCTCTGATTAGACTCAACTGTAATAAGGCCTTTGGTTCAACAACAACTCCCTGTGGATTCCATGTTATTCCTGAGGAGTCACAGAGACGTTTATGGGTTCTCAGCCTTCACTTCCCCTGGACCAGGGTGAGAGTCATCAGTTAGACTAAAAATACTTTCTAATATTTATGAACTCCAGGAAATGAAAATGAGGTATTTTCTTTGTTGCTTTGTTTTTTCATCAGTCTTTGGGAGGGCAAGGGGGGCACAGAAGTGGAGGGATAAAGGGGAAACAAATGGAGCAGGGGTGCTCACTGGACACTATGAACTGTACAACTTGTGGGTGGGGATGGGAGGGAAAGACTGAGAGAGAGCAAGGGAAGGGGAGACACTGTCCAAAAAGAAATATACTCTTCACCCCACTCATGTAACTGTAATCACCTTTATAATAACAATTTTAAAAATGAATGAAGCATATAAAGAATAAACATATTTTCAATTACCCCTGCCTCTATTGCCTTCACCTCCAAAGAAAATGACCTCCTCTCACTCTTAGGGTTTTTCCTAAGTTTGAATTCACTGTGAAGAATAAATCTGATACCAACTCCAAGTTAATTTTTTTTTTCAAAAGAAAAGCTGCTTCCCCCCAGGGGAACCTGAAGTCTGACCAACTTCCTCTACATTGTGGAACTGTTTTTTTTTCTTCCCCTTGAATGCACCCCTGCCCTCTTCACCCTCCCCGCCCTCCCCACCCTCTCCTCTCCCATCACCACACACAGATGATTTGAGTTTGCTTTTCAGTCCCAGTCTTTTTGCGAGTCACTTTTTAATTCTGTCAAAGCCCTTTGATGATGCAGCTCGCCCGCTACCTTCTCACATCCCATTGGCATCAGATCAATTGTGCAAGGGCTATCTTGAGGTTTTGCCTAGATCTAAAAAAAAAAAAAATTAAAAAAAAATAAAAATCCTGGGAATAGTTCCAGAGTTTTTGATTAACTGGGCAGTTCTGGAAATTAAGATTACTTTTGCCATTCTCTACTTAGATTACGGTATTTGTCACTGACCTTTGCTATCAGGGTGTGATGCTGACAGTTTCTGTTCATACAGGATGCGACTGCTGTTTGGGTCTCTGTGATATTCATTCTGAGGTTATTTTACCTTCATTTCTAAATCTTTATTTAGATTTCTTATACATGAGCTTACTTGCATTGGACCTTTTCTGCAAAGTCCTACCAATTCTTTATCCTAAAAACCAGTGTCATCTTTTCTGTTCTTATGGCCTTACGTACTGTTGGCCTAACTTAGCTCTCTCCTCCATAGGAAATGAGATCAGAGCAAACTATGGTGAAGGCTAAAGAGGTGAGTACTCTCTGGTGGCTATCAGATATGTTTTTAGGTCGGATTCCAACATGCATATTTCTAGAAGCTACACAGACTCTTTTTACTTTTTTAATTAACGCATAGCATGTGGCTACCATGAGCAACCTAACTAGCATGTGGAGGACAAGGCCATAACAACTCAGCCTTCATGGGATGGAAGATGGGAGGGGAAGCAGAAGCTGAGTCTTGCTAGGTGGCCTTACCCATACTTCACAAATCACAAGAAAGAAATTCACACAGTGAGAGTACCCAAACGCTGCCCACACATTGCAGGGCTGAACTGAAAATTCAGGATTATGGAAGAAGAATAAAACAATTCTTCACCATCTAACTTATAGGAGATGTGTGGGATTTTTTATAAACCTTCTTCTAATCAGAGGGACATTTCTGGAGAGGTACCTGAAAGGACCTGAGCAGATGAGTTGGGAAGGCTTTCCCGCCTTGAGCAATTGTTGGTTAGGCGCATGCGTATGTTTTCCAATGATTCCTTCCTGCTCCATGTGGCCTGGCCACATCTGTTGCATTTGTTAAGTATTTAAAGCAGCTTGTCAACAATCACCTATCTGCCTCTATTCTATTCTTTTTCTACTTTTCATTTTCAGCATGAGATTTCTCCGGGGATGCTGTTCAGTCCCTTTGTTGGTTCTCATTCTTTTTGGGCTACCTGCCTTTCTCACATTTCCAGAAGTTCCTGGCAATATGTCTGCTTCCTTTCTAATTTGATACATGCCAACCCTTTTTTTTTTCTGATTCTTTCCCTATATCACTTCTTTTCTGAGATCCATCTAGACTTATTCCCATACACTGGTTTTCAACTCTTGTGTTGGCTAGCTATGGATCTGACACTCTGGGTATGTCTAAGGTACATCTGAATGCCTGCATCTACTACACTTCTGCATAGCTAAATGGGTTGCATTGACCACTGTGACCTGCAATTATTCTTCAGATTGACTTGTAGACCTAGATTTAAAAATAAAATCAAATAGTATTCAAGCAGCTACTTCTAAAAAAATGAAGAATTGCAAGAGAAATTTGTTTACCTGTCATTTTTTTAAGAATAACATCTAATTTGTAACATTGAGAAGCTAAGAATCTATATGTCAAAAGTCTTTTTTTTGTCAGTCCTAGGGCTTGAACTCTGGACTTGGTTGCTGACCCTGAGCTCTTCAACTCAAGGTGAGTACTCTACCACTTGAGCCACAGCACCACTTACCATTTTCTGGTGGTTAATTGAAGATAAGAGTGTCACAGACTTTGCTTCCTGGGCTGACTTTGAACCATGATCCTCAGCTTCCTGAGCAGCTAGGATTACAGGCATAAGCCTCCAGCACCTGGCTCAAAATCTTTTTCACATGTCTATAAGATACAAAACAGTTATCAGGACTGGAAATGTAGCTTAGTGGTGGAGTGCTTGCCTAGCATCATGAAGCAAGCCCTGGGTTCGATTCCTCAGTACAGCATAAACAGAAAAGGCTGGAAGTGGTACTGTGGCTCAAGTGGTAGAGCACTAGCCTTGAGCAAAAAAGCAGCTCAGAGATAGTACCCAGGCGCTGGGTTCAAGCCCCAGGACCAGCCAAAAAACAAAACAAAACAGAAAACAATGATAAATCTGTAGTTTTCTGACTATCCAATTTATTCCAGAGCAAATTACACTAAAGATCTTTTTCTAATTTCCTTATTTTGATGAAATAAACATAATATAAACTTACCATCTTAGTGGTTTTGAGTAACCACCATTCATCTAAGTAGAATTATACACAATTTGTGTTTTAGTAACTAGCTTAATTACTTTGCTCAATTAATGTGCTCAAATTTCACCCACATTATGCTGTATATCAGAATTACCTTTCTTTGTAAGATGACATTGATCAAGATGCACTGTACTCATGAACTGGCATGTTGAATTGTAACCCTTTGTATAACTACTTAAATAGAACTTTAAAAATTAATTAATTAAAAAAAAAGAATTTCCTCTGGGTGCTCATGGCTCACATCCATAATCCTAGCTACTCAGGAGGCCAAGATCTAAGGATCAAGGTTCAAAGCCAACCCAGGCAGTAAAGTCTATAAACTTCTATCTCCATAACCACCAAAACAAAAGCCAGAAGTGGAGCTGTGGCTTAAGTGGTAGAACACTAGTTGAGAACAAAAGCTCAAGAACAGTACCCAGACCCCTGAGTTCAAGCCCCAGGACCAGCACAAAAAATAAAAGAATTTCCTTCCTTTGTAAGTCTGAATAATATGTCACTTCATATATATATATATATATATATATATATATATATACACACATATATGTGTGTGTGTGTGTATGTGTATATATATATAATATGTGCTATATGCTATTTACTATTACTAGCACGTTTTTCTTATTCGCTCATCCATCAAGGGACACGGGGTTTCTCCCAATGGTTTTAGCTACTACAAAATATCTCTTTGAGACCCTTCTTTCAATTCCTCATGGTATATGCTTAGTAGTGGAGCGTATATGCTCAGAAATGGAGTAATTAGCATAAGACTCAGCCATCATAGGCTAATTTTTTTATTGTGAAAATATCGTACAAGGGGTTACAATTACATGGGCAAGGTAAAGAGTACATTTCTTATCAATCATTTTTGGCTCCTCCTTTGTTTCCCCTTCCCATCTCCAACCCCCCCACCCCCCACCCCCCAGCAAAAGTTGTAAAGTTCGTTTTTCAACATAATGACTTGCACATCTCATTGTTGCAATGGGTCCACCTGTATCCCTATTTAAACAATTTGTTTTTTCCCTTCCCCTCCACAAATTATACCAACATCAAAT
>NW_012267355.1:3511247-3514259 GCF_000151885.1 Dipodomys ordii
GCTGTCCCTCAGCTCTTCAGCTCAAGGCTAGCGCTCTACCACTTGAGCCACAGCGCCACTTCCGGCTTTTTTCTTTTTTCTTATGTGGTGCTGAAGAATCGAACCCAGGGCCTCAGGCATGCAAGGCAAGCGCTCTACCACTGAGCCACCTTCCCAGCCCGATCTGGTAGATTTTTGATCTGAGTCTAGATACAGAACCTCTCCAAATCTCAGCCGGTATACCCACAGCACCTCCAATACATGGCACCGTATGAGACATAGACGAGATGAACCCTGGCACGTAGAAAGGACTGCATTTATTCATATAGTTTTCATATTCTTGGGGGGGGATTACTTCCTCCCCCTCTCCCTTTGATATCTGCGGTAATCCTTTGCGGGGGAGGGGTTCTTAGCAATCAGGAGGCCCGGATAACCGTTATCAGAACCGTTGATGCTAAACAAAAACTGGAACATCATACTGAATAAGCTGCACAGCTGGGTTAGGCAGCAATACTGAAAATGGTCACAGCTCAGGTAGGGTCACAAGAGATTCTAGGACTGTCACATCCCAGAAATTCATGTGCCAAGCCTGGCTCCAGAAAGCCTGGGTTCCCACCCATACTGGAAGCCATCAGCAAGAGCTATAAATAAGGATGGAATCTCCTTTCCTACTGGATTAAATTCACAATATGCAATGGCAGCCAGAATTCCAGTACCTTGCCAAAAAGAAATCAAGAAAAACAATGGGCGTTGGAATTTTCTCTTGAGCCAATTTCCCAGAGGGATTTTATTTTTCTTGCCTGTTACCTGTAAGTGTCTCAATTCAAAGAAAGGATTAATGACACAAATAAAAGTGTGTCTTCATGGTGATTTATAGGAAAAGAGTCTCCTCTGGCAGATAGAGGCAGATAGGACTAGATGAGCGAATTACTTTTTGTTTTAATTTTCTGAAAATATTTGCTTCCTGTATTGTAGACTCATACAAGTATGGAGCCAGAGGATCCTAAAAAGCACTCCACTCAGCTGTCAATTTTTTCCTTTTCCCCTTTGGTAACAGAAGCAATGAAGGCCTCAAAAGGAAATGGAAGGCTGGTGCTGGAGGCTCACGCCTGTAGGCCTAGCTACTCAAGAGGCTGAGGATCAAGGTTCAAAGCCAGCCAGGGCAGGAAAATCAATGAGACTCTTATTGCCAACTAATCATCAAAAAGACAGAAGTAGCATTCCTTGAGCTGTCATGGACAGCACCCAGGCCCTGAGTTCAAGCCCCAGGACCAAAACCAAAGAAAAGGGAGTAGAAGTCATGTTCTTTGATTGTCTGGTGCTTATTTAATAGGACCTTTTCCTGGTGCATATTACCCAGTCTTTCTTAAAAGTTTGGACTCATACACAAGACCCCAAATGGCTTCCATGCCATGCAGAGACTTTGTAGCAGGCCATGGACATCAGGATTGCGTTTGTGATTCCAATTTCCTCTTCTACTTAAAACCTTTAAAATGGAGAGGCTCAGGCAATGGTTTCAGTACCCACTTCAAAGACACAAGCAATAACTTTTGATGACTTAGGATTAAGACCCCAGACATTCATTTGATCCTGTTATCTGGAGCCCTGAATATTCTGAAGTTAGTTTTGTGTTTTTGTAGATTTAATGGAGGGGCTGAGGGCCAAAGAGATTCTCTGTGAAGCCACTTATGAAACCCTTAATGGCATAACCCAAAGGAATTATGACACAATGAAGTTTGTTCATGCATTTAGCAAATACGTAGGCATCCCATTCTGTACTGGACTTGGTGAGTCACAGGCTGGGCCCCTAAAGAGAAGCAAATGTGAGGTTGTATTGCAACCTGCAATGTTCAGATCTGGAGTCGGTCGTTTTCTGCAGATGGTGACAGGGTGTCCCAAGTTTTTCAGGATGAGTAAGGGGGACACAACAGGAAGGGGCTTCCTGGCAGAGGAAATGGTGAATTCTAAGCGCCATTCATCAGACATGATGACTCATACGCTAATTTATGAAGAATGGGTGAGATTAGAAGAGTGAGGTAGGAAAGGGCCATCCTGGAAGAGGAAGCGCAGCGAAGTAGAGAAGCTTCGTTGTAGATCATTCTAGAACATTCTAGATTCTTTAAGCACTGGAAGGTCAAGGGCTAAATGTAGCCTAACGTCACAGTCCTCACCCCAGAACAAAATCTGGTCAAGGTACAGGGAACTAATGATGGTTGAATAAGGAATGGCTGGGGTGGGGAGGAGCTGGCCATCCCCACTTTCAGCCCTCAGAATTTGGCACTCTGTCCTAAATGGGAATCCATGTGTTTTTTGTTTTTATTTTTCCAGGCTCCCCTGAACATCCTTTATCAGAAAGCAACTGAGGACCACAACAGCTTGGCTCCCCAATCTTGGAAGAGGAGGAAGGTTGTGTTTTCTCAGCTTTGGGCTCTGCTGGGAAGAGACTAAGTCTTAATACAGAGAGGAAAATAAGCTCAGGATAAATTAAGCTGTTTTCCAGGGGTTGGTGGGGGGGGGAATTAAACTCCCCTTTACTGACAAGACAGGCTTCCTTTGATGGCACTTTTCAAATTGAGGCTTGTCTCATGATACTTGAGCAAGGTTCATAGTCCCTCTAGCTCTATGGCTGAGTCCCACAGCAAAGTTTTTCTTGGTCCCCAAGAAAAATCCTAGGCTTTGGAGCTTCCTCTTGCCTCTGGGGACTAAAGATTGAACTAACTAACCATGCTTTACACAGCATCAGGGTAAATTAGGTTTTACTTCTGACTTTGGAGATGGAGTCTCACAAACTTTTCTGGATCTCAGTCTCCTGAGAAGCTAAGATGACAAGCATGAACTACCAGCACCCAGCTTCCAAAAATCCTCTGGGCCATGATGCATGAGAGACACATTCTCTGGGTATATTTGAAATTTTTCCATAATAAGATATTCTCTAAAAACGGCAAAAATCAAGAACTCTAATAACAACAGATGCTGGAGGGGATGTGGACAGAAAGGAACCTTACTTCATTGTTGGTGGGAATGTAAACTTGT
>NW_012267355.1:3526457-3545027 GCF_000151885.1 Dipodomys ordii
ATCTTATAAATATGTTAGAAACAATCGCAAGAAAGAAAAAAACATTTGAATTCTTATCTTGGGGTTCATTTCACCTAACATCAACTTATCTGACTTTTTTTTTTTTTTTTGCCGGTCATGGGGCCTGAACTCTGGGTCTAGGCGCTGTCCCTCAGCTCTTCAGCTCAAGGCTAACGCTCTACCACTGGAGCCACAGCGCCACTTCCTGCTTTTTCTGTTTATGTGGTGCTGAGGAATCGAACCCAGGGCCTCCTGCTTGCAAGGCATGCACTCTACCGCTGAGCCACCTTCCCAGCCCCTTATCTGACTTTTCTGCTTGTCTCAGACATATACTAGTTATTGCAAATAAGGGAAACTATGGGGCCTATTTTCTTTGGGCCTGGCTTACTTCACTTAATACAATTTTTTCCAAGTCTTTCCATTTCATAGGCTAATTTTTAGTGAAAACATGTTAATGTTATTATTGCTTTGCACAGAAAATATACTACTTATATTTCCACCAAGAGTATACAAAAATTCCAATCAACCCACACCTTCACTAATACTGTTTGTTTTTATAGTAGCGATCTCAATGGGTGATAATTATGTGAAGAATATTCTTTTGTAAAAAGCCTGGTAATTCCTGTATGAGATTGTGATTAATTCTTAAATGGTTGTGATCAATTTCTTCCCTCTTCCCACTCATGTGTCCCCTATGGAAATGGGGATGTTCCTCCACCACATTCAATCTGAGATGATCTTTGATTGTGTCAACCAGTAGAATGTGGTCAAAGGGCCTGTGTCAGTGCCAGGTGTCAATTCATAAAGGCTTGAAATTTTCACTTCCTACTTCCCAAGCTGCCATATCAAAAGAGCAAGTTATTTTACTTGAAAGAAAGACCACAGAGAGGACCTGAAGTGTTAGAAGTATGTGTCAAAGAAGCCACTGTCACATATACTTAATGTTGAGCCTACATAGAGCTTCAGTTCCAGCAGCTGCCTGTCTGCCACACATGAGAGACCACGGGGTAAGCCTGCCCTGACCAGCTCCATCAGCTCACACTACAAGAGACAGAATAAGGTGTGGTCTTCAGCCACAAAGCCTTGTTGCTATTGGTTAAACAGCAACACAAAACAGAGACATGTGAGGCTCAACATTCAAGATGAGGCAAGAAGCCAAACAAAATATGTCCCACGAATAAATTTTTATCTCAGTATTTCTTTCTCTATATTCAGCTCGACTGATTTTTCTCCAGTTGTTTTATCTATCACTTCACTAGAGAATATGCATTATTACCATAACCTTCAGTCTTATGAATGTATGTCTGCACACACTTTTTTCATGCTTATTAGTAAATGTGCTATAGAAATATACACAACTCACAAAGCGTCTGACACTTTGTAGCATCAAGATTGCAGAATTAATAGTGGGGAATCCCAATGGAGATCACCAAATTTCACATATCAGTGATTTATTGGGCAACGAGAACACACCATCCGATACATGCTCTTCTTCTTTGTTGTATGGGAGGATACTAACAGAACTCATCCTATTGCACACTAGAAATATACAACATGATCATCTGTTCTCTCTCTTCCTAGAGAAAACATCCTGCATGGTAACTTACTACATGGCTTCCAAATCTATCTTCTGCCATCATTAGCAGACAGACCCAGCACAGAAATCACAGACATATTTAAGTTCCTGGATTCATAGCCCAGCTTCTAAAAATCCCTCTTAGACTCTACATGTGGATTTCACTATCTGGATCTTTGTCCAACAATAAAAAGTGGTATGTAGGGAAAAGAATGCACAAAAAGATGTATTAATAACATGTTAGGCTTTTTTTCATATGCTGGTAGGTGATCTCCTAGTCTAAAGATATAGATACTTTTCTTTACTCCAGCATTTTCTGCAACTCAGAAAATGCCACCAGCAATCATCCAGTTGTTTAATCTACAATCCAAGTGACATCCTGATCTTTTATAGGGGTTTGTTTTTTTATTTTTGGTTGGTTGTTGCAGCTGAACTCTATGCCTGGGCGCTGTCCCTCAGCTCTTCAACTCAAGGCTAGTGCGCTACCACTTGGGCCACAGGGGCACTTCTGGCTTTTTTCTGCTTATGTGGTGCTGAGAAATCGAACCCAGGGCCCTCATGCATTCGAGGCAAGCGCTCTACCACTGAGCCACCTTCCCAGCCTCCATCCTGATCTTTTGACATCATACTTTGCATCTACTGGACAGTGGAGTTCTGTTGTAACTCTAAAGCTATTCACTCATATGCTTTGAAGGGGAACAATTAAATAAAATGGTAGAGTTTAGGAATTATGTCTCAATAAAGGTGATGTTGAAAAATTTAGAAATACATTTAAACGCTTTCCATCTCTCTTCCTCTCGGCACTATTGTCATTCTCATTAATATCTCTGTCTTCTCTTGCCTTTATTAACATCCTTCTATATTAACATCTTAACATTCTTACGCTCTGCTAAGCTCTTACCCTTTTATGGCCTATTTCTACAAAATGACTCTCTACAATCATCATCCCTAACATGTTTTTCTGGCTCAAAACCCAGCCATTTCTTAAAACATGCCAAGTCCATTCCTGCCTTAAGAATGATGTGTTAGCAGTAGCTGCTTCTTCCCTCCCCCCTGTACCCCCTGGCCCCACAGAAATGCACCTCCCAGATTATTCATATCTGTTTGTGTTTTTTCATTAGAGACTATTATATATCATACATCCCTTCACCCAATTTATTATTTATCCCTTTAACCTGATCTATCTTTTCTGTGTGGCATTCATCGCTGAATGACCCCATTTGACTTCTGCAGGTGTTCAGCTGTATGAATGGAGAGGCTCTGTCATCTCCAGCACTTAACAAAACACCTGACAGGTACGCAGTAAATACTGTGCAGGGCTGAATGAATGTGAGTGATGAATAATGAATGGATAAATGCATGAATATATTGTGAAACACTTGTGTTTGCTAATTTTACCAGCCCTGTCTGCCTGACAACATTGCCCAAATCACCCCACAACTTCGTGTAGCTTACTTATACACTAGAGGATTATATTCCTCTTTCTACCCCCCCTAGTAGGTTTGTGGGTTACAAACCTACTAGTTAATTTCCAGACAACAGCCATTTCACACCAGATGGAATAAAAATGTTAATATAACAACAAAAAAGGCCTAATTTGGCCAGGTGCCAGTGGCTCACACCTGTAATCTTAGCTACTCAGGAGGCTGAGACCTAAGGATCGCAGTTCAAAGCCAGCCTGGGCAGGAAAATCCATGAGACTCTTATCTCCAATAAACAACCAGAAAACAAGAAGTGGCGCTGTGGCTCTCTTCTCACTGAAAGGACACTTACCCCAATTAACAAGCTCCAGTCCCCCCTACCCCCACCCCACCCCCCACAAATGTTTCTAAAGTGATCAGTCATGAAGCTCAATATATATTCCCCAATCCTAATAACTGTTGTATGTGAATATTTGACTGTTGTAGTGCTAGACCTCAAATATACTAAAAGTGAGGGTGATAGACTTGCTGGAGAGGCCCTTCTGCTTCTGTTTACCTTGACTGGTGATGCGTCCATGCTTTTTATGTTTTTATAAAGCAATTGTGGCTTTTCAATAATAAAAACACTCCTTTTTTATGTCAAGATTGACATTAAATGACACGCTCCTTATTTCTCCCCTGGTAAGAGCTACCTTACATCACACCTACCTACTCTCTGGTGACCTCTACTGAGTACATGTCTCCCCCTGCCTTCCTTGCATGGCCTACGTCCATTTTCCTTTTAGATCACTTCCTCACTGAAGTCCTGATTCCAGCCTCCTAACTATGCCTCTCTCCTACCCTATAGGAGGATAGACCCCAAGGCTGCCTTTTGCCATTATTGTCCTCTGAGACTCCCATGCATCTCTTAGTCAGGGAGGAGTTCCATCTGGCTATTTCTTTAAACACAACCACCACAATCCTGGACTCAACTCCTATAGATCTCTGTGTCTACTCAGCTTGTCAGTCTAAAACTTTTCAAGGTTGGCACAGGTAATATTGTCTTATTTCACAACTCTGACCTCTTTCTTATTCTTCTACTTCTGTGTATGGTATCATCATTGTCTAACTCTTTTTCCAGTCTTATTTCTTTTTTGGGGGAGGGGTCAGTTGTAGGGCTTGAACTTAGGGTCTGGGCACAAGACTAGTGCTCTACCACTTTGCACCACTTCTGGTTTTCTGGTGATTAAATGGAAATAAGAGTCTCATGGACTTTCCTGCCTGGGCTGGCTTCAAACCACAATCTTCAGATTTCAGCCTCCTGAATAGCTAGGATTACAGGCATGAGCCTAGCTTCCGACTCTAAATCTTTTTCTATTGCTCTGTTTCTCTCTCTCTTTCCTATATTCCCTTCTCCCATCTGTTTTTAAAACTCTATTGATTTCCTTTGCAGATTGTATGTGTCTTATGCCCTGTTCATATTTGTTACTATCCTGGTTCTAGTTGTAATGGCAATGACTTTTGACTCTTTAAAATCTCATAAATATCTTGAACTTGTCTAATTTCCAAAACCTCCAGTGGCTTGTCTGTTAAATAAACTCTAAATTCCTATACTTGGAATAGAAGACACTATCATGTCTTTGTAGGGTACCTGACCTTCTTCCTAAAATGGACTTTTTGCCTCTTATTGAGTATATTTTAATGTTTTTATATTAGCATTTTCTTCAATTTCCTCTCACAAAATATTATCAGGGTTTGCGGGGGGAGGTTGAGAGGTTTTTTTTAGTACTGATCCTGGAGCTTGAACTCAGGGCTTGAGGGCTATCCCTGAGCTTCTGTGCTTAAAATTAGTGCTCTACCATTTGAGCCATAGCTCTACTCTGCTTTTTTGGTAGTTAATTAGAGATAAGAGCCTCACAGACTTTCCTGTCCATGCGGGCTTTGAATTGTGATCCTCAGACTCCTAAGTAGCTAGCGTTACAGATGTGAGACCCCAGTAACAACTGTCTAAAATCTTACTGGTTATACAACCTACCCCTATAATAATACATTGCTTTTATGTCATGCTCAAAATTGTAGCTATTTGAGAATGGCTGGCTCTTCAACTATGTCCTAAACTCCTTAAAATGAAATGACTTTTCTAGTAGATCATTATTATTATTATTATTCTCAAATATTTACTGCCTTCCTCATGGAAGAATTATATCTTGCCCACCACTCTACTAATAGAGTTAGTGAAGATTTGACTTCCAGACTACTTGTGGACAAATGAAATTTGAGCAGAGCTGATATAATACTATTTCTGATCCATCATGTACCTCTGTCATCTTTCCTGTTCCCCAACATTGATAGGCTTATTATCCCAATTGTTTGCTGTTCCTCCTTGGAGATTGCAGAATGAAAAAGGAGAGCAAAGCTGTATCTCACTCAATACAGACATTAACATCCCATGAGAAGGAAACCATTAAGTCTTAAGTGACTAAAATCTGGGGATTACACTATGAGGAACTAATTTGTTCAACCAAGTCAATGAGTACTCATTCAACATTCATTCCATAATGATAAGAATATCCTCTAGGCCAAGACTAGGGGAATATGAAAAAAAATGGTAAAGCAGTTCCCTTAGTTTTGAATAATAACATAACACATGTTTTTGAGTTGCTACAATACAAAGCAACATATCATAAATCTGATGAGAGAATTGGAAAGAAAGGGTTTCTAAATTTCAGGAAAGAGAGAACTCACATTATACTGAAGAAATCTGAAAAGGATACAAGAAAGAGATGTGATTTCTTCCTCCTGCCTGGAGCACAGAGAAACAAATTAATAAGGCAGAAATAAATGAACAGCTAGTTGTAGTCAATATACGCTGACATTTCTCTGTTAATGAAATCACTTAATCTGCCACCCTAGGACAAGTGAAATGTTCCAGGGTAAAATGTAATGGGACTGAAGTAACATCTGAGTGGGTGAATTCGCTTTAACCAGATCCCATGGTGGGGAAAAAAAATCTTACTCATCGACCCTGGAATCTTTTAAGCTCCAATTATTTCTGGTTAGTCATGTGGCTTTTCATATGATCAACTGCTTTTGGCAGACTTCTGAAACAAGTTTATCTCACAGTCAGCAAGCAATGGCTTCCTATTTTCAGTTTTATGCTTGATGGGAAGCATCAAGCAAAACCTTTGGGGTTCATAGTTTCTAGTTCCCTTGGGCCAAGAGAGAACTCGGGTCAGGCATCAGCATGCCTTTGCACATCCATTTCTCCACAGCAGGCAGCCCTCACCACCCTAAATAACCTAGAACAGAATTTTTAGCAGAAAAAAATTCCCTCCCTAACATTGACATATGCTGCTAAGATGATTCAAGTGATAAATGCCCTTTTCCTGGGTTCATAATTACAAATTCAGGATTTTAATTTGAATAGCATAATCACTCACTCAATACTGCAGACAGGAGGATGGAAAGAGCCAGAATAAACTCTTGCCCTAGCTTTTACCTAATCTAGATTGGGCAACGGGGCAAAGTATCTGTCTTTGAGAACTCTTCAGCTCTGAAGTTCTGTGAGTCTGCGAAATGACGCAGATTGCAAAAGATTTACCTGTGGAAAGTGAATAGACTACTCTCACTTGCATATTTTTCCAAATAACAGTGGACTTAAGGATCTTGCTCCTCTGCCTGAGGAGTTTTCTAACTAAGCGGGACAAGCAGGCTTAGTGAAATGCTAGCCCCCAGAGTTACCACAAAATGACAAGAGAAATCTCACATGCCTGTGAGTCCATGCTTTAGGAATACCCAATAATACCAATACGGTCAGATTTGTTTCTCCCTCCCTCCCTCTCCACCACCTTTCTCTGTTGCTGTGTCTCTGTCTCTGTCTGCCTCTCTGTCTCTCTGTCTCAGTCTCTCTCTCTCTGTCTCTCTGTCTCAGTCTCTGTCTCTCTCTCTCTGTCTCTCTGTCTCTCTGTCTCTCTCTCTCTCTCTGGCAGTAATGGGGTTTGAACTTGTGACTTGTGGCCAGGCAGGTGTTCTTCCCCTTGACCCACACCTCCTACAGTGGTCTCTCCCACCTTTTAAGCAGGGATCATATTTTTTTTTGGATCCAGTCATGGGGCCTGAACTCTGGACCTGGGCGCTGTCCCTCAGCTCTTCAGCTCAGGCTAGCACTCTACCACTTGAGCCACAGTGCCACTTCTGGCTTTTTTTTTCTGCTCATGTGGTGCTGAGGAATCGAACCCAGGGCCTCATGCATGCAAGGCAAGCCCTCTACCACTGAGCCACCTTCCCAGCCCAGGGATCACATTTTTAAGGATGAAGGCAGCAAGCCTAGTGAGGAATCCCAGTTCAAACTTGCTCCCAAACATAGCCATTTTTCTGACTTTAGACAAGCCTCGCTTTCTCTGTCTCTCTGCCTCAGTTTCAAAGATTTACAACAACAACCTTGCCAGCCTGTCCTAGTTACTTCATAGATATGGAACTGCTGGAGGCCCGTGTTAGTTTCTTCTTCTCAGAAGAGCTCCTCTTCAGCTCATTGAAGTTCCTGTCTTGAATACTATTTTTCTTTTTGCTTTATCTTCAGTTGATATGCATTTCCCTTTGTTTCATGTTTCATAGGAAGCTAAGGAACCACACAGGCAAACTTTTGGACAGTCAAGATGAAGCATGCGCCAGGTCATGGGTGTGGACCATACCTACTTTTAGGCATACTGGCAAACCGTGTCATCTCTCAGCAGCCACAAAATTTCCTTTGGCCCATGCCCTTAGTTCTGAAATTCCCTAACTACAGACATGGCGTATTTCCTGGCTCTCACATCCCCCACAGTTACCCTAGGAGCTCCTAGTCTGGAAGTTGCCCTTCTTATCTTGTTCCAGTACCCTCCTCACTCCCTCATCAACTAAACCAGAAGAGCCATTTCTGTCCCTGCAGGGTACTTTCAAGTTGGGGAGGGTATAGGGGTAGAAGAATGAATGGAGGAAGGGAGTCGAATGCAGGCAAGAATGCATTGTATGCACCTCAGAATTGAGAAAAAATAAGGGAAGGGGTGGAAGGGTGAAGATGTTAAAGGGATGACACAGATTAAGATGCATCATATACACAAACTGCTGTGGTAAATGGCAAGAAAAAAAATCGATATATATCCTAAAAATTAAGAAAAGTGAGAGAAGGGGCAGGTTTGGAGGGTGCAAATGTTGAAAGGGATAACAAAGGAAAAGAAAGATAGGCAAATGCACTCAACTAACTTGTACAAAGATGAAGTCTCTGACCTTCCCAACAGCAATGCCACGCCCTTCTTTCCACAGCCCTGAGTCTTACAGGTAGCTAAAGCTTTTATTTCTTTGTCAGTCATGGGATTTGAACTTAGGGCTTGGGCACTTTCCCTGAGCTCTTTGGCTCAAGGCTCATGTTCTAGCACTTAACCCACCGCTCCACTTCTGGTTTGGGGGTGGTTAATTGGAGATAAGAGTCTCATTGACTTTTCTGCCAGATGGCTTTAAACTGCAATCCTCAGATCTCAGCCTCTTGAGTAGCTAGGATTCTAGGCATGAGCCACCAGCATCCAGCTTGAAACATTTTAAAAATATAATTTTATTCTTACTATTAAGGTGTGGTACAGAGAGGTTACCATCTCATAAGTCAGATAATGCGTACAATTCTTTTTGTACAATGTCACCCCTCCCTTTGCTTTCTCCAAGTTTTTCCCTCTTATCCCCGCCCACAGGATGCAGAGAGCCAAAACGTTTAGTAAACAAAATAACCCCAGCAACCACTTCATGCCCTCCAATAGCCCACAGAAACAGAGACCCATAAAATACCTGGGAAGTTATGGCACCAAGTGGTTAAACAGCACATGAAAATTCCATTCATTCATGCACACATTCAGCTAGTATTTATTGAAGGGTTACTCTGAGCCAGATAACATACGGGTCAACAAGACACTGTGGTGTCTACAAATCACCAGAACTACAATCTAGTGGTGAGGAGAGGAAGGGGAGGTGAGAGAAGAATGTATTACAAGAGACAGAGGGCAACAAGAAGGAAGAGAGTGGGAGGGATGGAGGGAAGGAAAGAAGGAGGGAGGAAGGAAGAAGGGAGGAATCTGGGTATAGCAAGGTACCCTGGGTAGCAGGGCTTGCCACAGACACCTGTGGATGAATATACAGCAGAAGGTACTGTACCTTAAGAGGCAGAGCAGAGCCAAAATTGGGGTTGAATATTGAAGATCAGCCAGCCCTCTTCACTCTCCGTGTTCTTCATGCCAGACTCATTCATGAAGCAAACAGCACCGACATTAGGATGTTTCCCTCTGTCAACAGTCTGACTTCATTTTGACCTCCAATTCTCTCTCTTACAGGTTGGACAGGTTGTTTAATTTTGAACATCAGGCATTTCATCTGTAAAATGCAGATAAAAGAACACAATGCCCTGAGATTTGAGACTGTCTTACCCAAGGAGACAGAGAGCTTACCTGAAGCAAATTTGCAAGTAAACATAACATGAATACACATGATTGTCCAGGTCTCAAAAGGAGCCTACATTTTTCTTTTGTATCAGGAAATAATGAGACTGGTCCTTTCTGTCTGGGCGCATGTGGACTGTCTCTTCTTGGTGACCATCAGTGCTGGAGCTGGACAGCCTAAGAACAGAAATAGTGACCATAAGCAGTGTGCCAGTGGTTCACACATGTAATCCTAGCTAGTATGGAAGCTGAGATCTGAGGATCAAGATTCAAAGCCATCTCAAAGTCTATGAGACTCTTATCTCCAATAAAAACCACCAGAAAACCGGAAGTGGTGCTGTGGCTCAAGTGGTAGAACACTAGCCTTGAGCTGAAGAGCTGAGGGACAGAGCCCAGGCCCAGAGTTCAAGCTACACAACTGACAAAAATAGTAATAATAAAATAGTGACCATGTAATATAAAGAGTTTATACAGCTTGTTATGTAGGTATTGCCAGGAGCAACATTTGAGCAAGAACTTTTGCTAGACACCCCCAAGGAGGGCTTTATAAACCTGTTCTTCTGTCCTTACTACCAGAAACTTGTCTTCCAAATCACCCAGAGAAGTGAGAATTTGTAATCTGTTAAAAAAAAACTCATTTTAATCTTTAATAAGTATTACAGTTATTTTGCTTCCCCTCCCCTCCCTTTTCAATTTATCTAAATATAGCCAAAGCTCAAATTTCTGGGCCAGGGATGCAGCTTGCTAAGATATCCTAATAGATGGTATGATTTTTGTTTGAATTTTGTATATGATATAGCAGGGCTGGTGGCCCTAGATGGATTTGTCAGACAGTATTCTCAGATACAGATATTGAATGCGTTTTCTTCTAGAAGCCCATGTTCTTCCCTGAGTACAGTGCACAGATAGAGGCCCCGATTCATCATGTAGGCAGGAAAATTGGGGGGAGGGGGAAGGAAATGAAAGGCTGTCATCTGTATCATCATTTCAGCACTCAGCCCTAAGCAGTCGGGAAAAGTGTCACTCAGAACAGCTCTGCAATTGCCTGAGCTGCATCCATGTCATCAGCTGCACAATACCACCATCTAGATCTTGAGGGAATGCTCTCCTCTTCTGTCACTGTTCCCCCTTTCTCCCAGGGGAAACACGATGGATGTTTGTTTGAACTCAAGGGAAACCGGTCGCAAGCGTGATCGAAGATTGCTTTCTCTTTGCCCAGGATCCACTTCATCGCTTGCATGAGTCAAGCCAGGTGCATCGAGAGCACTCTACCATGTCTTTCATTCGGCCCTCATGGCAAAAGTCCTGGGAGGTGGCAGCTATTATTCCTATCTCCATTTTACAGGTTGGGCCGATGACTTAACCTTGAAACATAAGCCGAATTGCTCTGAACAGAGCAGAGAATTCCTTTCTACGAACATTCTCATCCACCTGCATTCAGATTCCTCTGTTTTTGAGGGAAGGCCATACAGGGTAGTCTGGAATCATAATATGATCCAGAAGGAGCACTTCATAGAGACAGAGGCTGCTTCTGTTCTGTTTCTTCAGGACTGGTCACTCAGCCTCTAGGGTTGTAACAGTCAGAATTTACACACTGGTAGCCAAGTAATTTGATCAACTCCGGGGGCGCCATTCTGGGGCAGTTACTTTACCCTCACAACTAATGTTCTGTCCTCAAGCCTACCTATGGAGTTTTATTGACTGACACATTGAATTCATGAATAACAAAGAAAAGAGAGCTACCTTTTCCCTGAAAGTGTTCCTCCTCACGTGCACTTCTTACCTTTATTTTTGTCTCTTGCCTTCTTCATTCAAAACAAAAAGGGCCAAATGTGCTACTTCTGTCCCTAGTCTCCTTACTCAGTCTGAGTCATCTCTCTATGGCCAGGCCTGGTCATGGCCTTTCTTTTCATGAAAGCCTCTGATGGCTCTTCATGGTCAATGGAAAGAACAAAACTCTAAGACCCACAGTGATTCACCGGCTCTGCCCAGTTACCTTCGTTCATGCTCTCTCCTTCTCTGCACACCAGCTATCCTCTGTGTGATTTCTCTCTTGCCACCACACCACTATAAATAATTGCCAGGAATTTTGTGGAATTTCAGTACTGGATTTTTTTTGTCATTATTACACTGGGGTCTTGGGTTTGGGTAAAGTACCATTATCTTTGCTAATTGATCACTGCTATTAACATGATATGACATTAATGTTGACCTCATTCTCCTGGCTGAGGTAGCATTTGTGTATTCTCATCTATAAAGCCCTTCTCCCTCTTCTGTGTTTCCTTGAAAGGAAACTCCTATTATATCTGATACCCGAGAGATGGGGCGAATTCCCCCATCTCTTTGGTATTGAGTTCAACTTTAAAATAAAAAAAAAAATTGTTCTCTTGAATAGCGATTTTTAGAAACCCACTGGTTTCTAAAGACTCAGCTTAGTCTTGGTGGATTGTTTTGATGTCGAATAGTCATAAAACTAATAAGAGAAAAAAGGACAATAATTTGATTCAGTTTTTAAATTATTTTCTAGGGTATATCTTCTAACCTAGGATTATTTGATACAGTGCTAACCTGGAGTTTATAATCTTTATTTTTATTTACAAAAAATAAAGGGGAAAATCTATTCTTTAGAAAGAGAAGAAGAGAAGCAGAAGACTTTCTTGAAATGTCAATGAGTCATTAGTAGAAAGTGGAAATTAGCCAGGTGCTGGTGGCTCATGCCTATAATCCTAGCTACTCAGGAGTCTGAGATCTGAGGAACATAGTGGAAAGCCAGTAGGGACAGGAAAGTTCATAAGACTTGGATCTCCAATTAACCACAAAAAAAAATTAAGGGGCTAGGAGGGTGGCTCAGTGGTAGAGTGCTTGCCTTGCATGCATGAGGCCCTGGATTCGATTCTTCAGCACCACATAAGCAGGAAAAGATGGAAGTGGCACTGTGGCTCAAATGGTAGAGCGCTAGCCTTGAGCTGAAGAGCTGAGGGACAGCGCCCAGGCCCAAAGTTCAGGCCCCACGACCGATTAAAAAAACAAAAACAAAAAAATTAAATGGGGCTAAGTAGTATAGTGCATGCCTGCCTTTAGCAAAAAAAAAAAAAAAAAAAAGCTAAAAGACAGGACTATGACCTGAGTTCAAGCCCTAGTAATGGCACAAACAAAAAGAAAGGTGAAAATTATTGACAAATGAGACTATTTGGCTTTTGCATATCTGTATAGGAAGAAATCATAATGGAATTTTGTTCTAACCATTCAGAGACAAATCAATACACTTTGGAGAATGTGATCTCGACCCCCAAGCTCCACTTATTCAAGTTTACACTTGAATGCAATGATCCAAGCAGAAAGAGTCACTTGTCTAGGGAACTAGTAAAGTTTGTTCTTTGGTTAAAATACAAAGTCAAGAATTTGTCACTGCCTCGTGTTAGATTCAGACAAATTATTCTGTTCTTGAATTGATAAGTCTTTAGAGTAAATATCTCTTCACAAAGCATATTGAGTTCATAAAAGCTTTTCTGTTTAAAAGACAGAAACATCTAATGCAAAGAAAAGCATCCTCCCACAAAATCATCTTAACGATTTGCAACAAAATCACACCCAGCTGGTGACTAGTCCATCACTGAATTTAATTGCTTTTCTTCCCAGGGTAATAATATGGATAGATACAGGCTAAGTCTAGAGCCTTTAAATTTTACAGTAAGCTTTTTATCTCTAAGCATTCCTAACAAGAAAACAGTTAAGACATGGTTCAATGGCCTGAACTTGGTTCTTGGAATCTCCCTAATAGTGCTTTCCCTCGGACAGAATTTCCCTGAGAACAAAAGAACAAATAAGAACATGAAGTCAGACTTTATTTTGGAATATCTGTATTGGCAAGCTTCATCACACAAAATGTGCCTTAAAGTTGAACTTTGGCAATGTGGACTAAATGGTTTTTAGTAAGTTAAAAATGTGAAATGTTGGGTGACATTGTCCAAAGAAAAAGAAATGTCCTGTACTCATTACCAGACTTATGAAACCCCTCTGCACAATACCTTAATAACAATAATATACATATATATTTAAGTCTGTGAAAAGTAGAATGAATGCCTAAGGAGCTCTAACTTAGTCATTTTATTTATTTTTCAAGTAACCACCTCTGAAACATGTCTGGCTGATGACTGCTCCACATCTGAACAGGTGGTATAGATGATTTAGATGATACAAACTGTTTGATATGTTGAGCCAACAGTAGCAGAGGTGTGATTTTAATTCTTTTCTGCAAGAAGACTGTCCCTTGAAAACTGTACGCATCTGTATAAGCCAATATAAAACGAGACACACGGAGATAAGGCTAGAAAACTGGCATACTAAGTAGGGCTTCATTTTTGGTAAAATAGAGAACTCCGGAGTAAATGTCTAGACAGAGTTAGACACTAAATTTTAGTAGTCAATGCTAACTAGTGAAAATGTGAAGGATTTTTATTTTCCTCCTGTGCTTTATTATGCTTTTTGAATTTTTTCAAGAATAATTTTTTTAATCTTTATCTTTTTAATTTTAAAATAGATAATTTTAAATAAATCTTTTTTTAATATTTTTAAATTTTTTAAAGCTACATACAAGCATGCTTTTCTCTTTCCTGCTGGAACTTTCTTTCTCTTGTCATTCTATGAATGTAACATATTCTATGCTAGTGTATTATTTGCAACCAACTAGAAGGAATTCATCATCATGTTGATGGTATGGTATCTATGGATACTAGAACTGATTAGAGACCACATAAAAAAAAAAGAAAAAAAATCTCATTTGTTTTTTCCCCCTAGAAAAAATGTTAAAGGCCCCTGAAAGCTTATATAACATTCTGGAAACACTCCGAATTGTTGTATTTACAACATCTGTGTTATCACTGATGGTCATAAACACAATTTGGCCTTTTTCCAGGAGACAGACAAGTATTCAGGGTTCACTGATTAATTCTTGTAACTAACAGCCCTGAAATTTCCTGGAGCAGATAAAGTCTATTAGAAACCCTTGGATAGGACTGAATGGAAACTTGTGAATTTAACTGGCAAATAATCTCATATTCAAAAGCATCTCCAGTGCTTTGGACAGTTTGGGAACTATAACATAGACGAATTGGCTAGGTTCCCGTGGCTTATGCCTGTAATCAGAGATACTCAGGAGGCTGAAATCTGAGGACTATGGTTCAAAGTCAGTCTCAGCAAGAAAGTCCATGAGACTCTTCTCTCTAATTAATTACTCAAAAAAAAATGCCAGAAGTGGAGCTGTAGGTCAAGTGGTACAGTACTAGACTTGAGCAAAAAAAAGCTCAGAGACAGCACCCAGGCCCCAAGTTCAAGCTCTAGGACAGGTACACACCATACACACACACACACACACACACACACAGGATTTCTAGCTACACACTCTTAACAAGCATTGTGTTTGATGCTATAGGAGCCCAGGGAGGGATCCTGGTGGTCCCAAAGGAGGAGGATGCTCTTCACAGGCCCTTTGGCCGCTGCTTCTCAAGGTCAAGCTGCCTGGGTATGAGGAGCTCACAAAGCAGTAAGTAGGCAAGGAGACAATCAGAACCCACCAGAGTCAGCTAGACAGCCCTCCAGACACTGATAAAGTCATTGTATGCAGAAAACTATACTACAAACCATGAAAGTAGCCTTTTATATATAAAAGAGTTACCCAAAGAGCTGGTTAAAACAGATTCCTGGCTGGGCACCAGTGGTTTACCCCTGTAATCCTAGCTACTCAGGAGCCTGAGATCTGAGGATCACAGTTCAAAGCCAGCCTGGGTAAGAAAGTCCATGAGACTCTTAGCTCCAATTAATCACAGAAAAAGCTGGAAGTGGCACTGTGGCTCAAGTGGTAGAGTGCTAGCCTTGAGCAAAAGGAGCTCAGGGACAATACCCAGACCCAGAGTTCAAGCCCCAGTCCTTGGAGATGGGAGCCTGGGGAGAGGAAGACAGATTCCTAGATCCCACAGGCAAATATTTGAATTTGGCCAGTTAAGAGTGCACTCCAGAATCTGCATGCTCAGCAGATTCCCAGTTATTTATGATGCTGCTGGTCTACGGCTCCCATTTAGAGGATGAAGTCAGGTTATTCTGGCCTGAAATCCCATCTCCACCATGTCCATGTCTAAGATGTTAAACAACTCAATGAGTTCCCTGTTCAGTCCACTCCTCTGTGAAATGGGGTCATCCCAGATCCTGTCTCATAATGCTATTGGAAGGGTCAAGTCAGAGAAGGCTCCTGGCTCTACATTCAGTTCATATTTTATCCAGCACTTTGCGATGTCTCATCTAACCCTCCAGAAGTTAAGGAAGCTGAGGTACGGAAAGTTTGAGTGACTGTGTTATGATCCCACACCTAACGACCAGGGATGCTAGAATGTGGACCTTGGGCTTCCAGGAGGTCTCAGAACACTAGACTGACTCATTCCAAGGACAGCTTACAAGGACTGAACATTCACAGGCAGTCTCAAACTCATGATGTTCCTGTAGACAATAATGCAAAAACAAACCTGAAGAGGATACAGACCTCTGACCTAGCTTACTGACAACCAGGCTGCTTCTGCCAAAGGGAAAGAGAACACACTGTCCTTACCATTCGAAAGGGGAAGCCAAGGTCCTGTAGGATGAGGAAGCTGCTATAACCCTAAAAACAGAGATACTGGCCTTTACCTTATTTCTGGAGAAGACAAGGACCCCATGACACTAAATGCATTCCTTAATTCTCAAGAGCATACAAGAGGGGATATGGACACTCAAAATGCAAACTTCCCACAGGACGCTTGAGAGAGCAGAAAGTTGCTGTCCGAGCACTGCCTATATCTGATCTTCTGTAAAAGAAAAAAAAAGTTCTCTAATTTTACTTTAATGAAATGCACAGTTAGACATTTAAAGAAAGTAACCAGCCTTCTTTTCCCAGCTAATAGAAGGTGATGTCTTTTTTTTTTTTTTTGTAAAAATACTGGGAAGGGCACTGAATATTTGCCTTGCTGTGACAACAGGTCTACATGGACATCAAGAGAAAGAATGTTCATCTTGGTCTGCATTTTTCTTCCTTGAGAAACTGCAACACTGATCCTTAAGATGAGTGTTCTTCAAGGCATATCTGAAAGGAGCACTTGTTAAATTATTATTTTAAAGTAATTGTACAAAGAAGTTTCGGCTCAACATGTCAGCCTGTGAGTACACCGCATCTTCATCAACATTTTATATTAAGCAAAACTTCATGACATTCAAAAAAAATCCAGTAATACAGGATATCAGAAAACTGATTTGAGTTTCACTACATTGACAAATTACTTCAGAGAACTATTCTGATCAGTAAATTAATGTGTGTTCAGAGCCCAATACAGACCCTAACACATAAATATTGCCCCATATGTATGATAAATTAATTATTAATTAATACATGATCCTATGGGAAAGCCATGAGGTTCACAAACTGGTTCAGCTGTCAGTGACTTTGATGACTCTGAAGTAAGAAATATTCTCCATAAAGATGAAACAGATGAAGAATTGTAATTGTTGCCAATAAAAGGTTTTTCTGTATTCAGTAGGCCAGACCCAAAGAAACATAGGCTGCCTTGTTTCCCTTACTTGTTGTAACTAGAAAGTGCCTATAAATCTCCAAGCAAAAACACACTGGATGTGGTAAAAAAACAAAAAAAATACACTTGCACAGGATACATTATATAGGACTCTAGACATTCACACAGTGCATATGCTTAGGAGAAGATCACAACGGCTCAATAGCTATGTACACATGTTCATATAAAACGATGTTTATCGAAATGAACTCCAAGAAATGGAAGCAAGAGGTTTTATGTTGTTTTGCTTTTTGTATTTATTTTTCTCCTTTGTCGCTGTTTTTTTATTTCTGTACTTTTTGTCTTGTTTGTAAGTTTATCTGATTTAGGGAGGGGAAGGGGAAGCACAGAAATGGTAGGACAAAGGCTGAACCAATTCAGCAGTGATACTCACTAGACACTATGTTGGAAATGATCTATACAACTTGTGGTGGTGGGGAGTCGGAAGGAAGAAAACAAGGGAGGAGCTGACACTGTGTTCAAAAAGAAATATACTGATTACCTGACCTGTGTAACTGGAACTCTCGGTACCTCACCTTTACAATAAAAAATTTTTAAAGGAAAAAAAAATTTTACTAAACGTGGACAATGAAATTATGAAGAACTGAGTTTGGGTTTTGTTTGCTTTTGTTGTTGTTTTTCACATTGGTATACATAGTCTCTGAGAAACTTTTCAAAACTTTTCAAAATCATGGTCATTGACTTCAACTGTTCACATAAGATCACAGTAGGAAGCATTCGATGTGGTTTTTCCTGACTTTCCAGGCCATCCTGGAATGTGACCCAAATGTAGTGTAACAGCATTCACTCATCATTGTACCAGCTATTCATTGAATTCTGGGATTCCAAGCCAGCCTGGACAACAAAGAACAACCTGTCTCAAAATCAAGGAAAACATGAAACACTAGTGGCTCACACCTATAATCCTAGCTACTCAGGAGGTTGGGTTTGAGGATCACAGTTTGAAGCCAACCAGGGAAGAAAAGTTATCTCCAGCTGAACACCAAAATCAAAAAACAGAAGTAGAGCTGTGGCTTCAGTGGTAGGGTACCAGCCTTGAGCAAAAAAGCTATTGGACAGAAGAACATAGACCCTGGGTTCAAGCCCCAGTATATGAATCAGAGTTTTTAGTGTGTCTAGACATCTTACTGGCTTTTGAATGATCACTTTTACTAATACTTTTCATCAGCACAATAGAACCACCTTCTTCATAGTGCTAGGACCCAAAATATGTTTCAATACAATACTAGAAATATAAAATGAGGCAATTGTTGAAGTTGAATGGTAGAACTGTAATTCAGGGCGCACCTATAAGGACATTGTTGCATTCATTCTCTGCCTCCTTGTAGAAGTGAAGGCTCAGTAAATATGGGTGACAACCAACTGTGTATAAAACACAGCAGTGTTTGGGCTGGGAAGGTGGCTCAGCGGTAGAGTGCATGACTTGCAAGCATGAGGCCCTAGGTTCGATTCCTCAGCACCACATAAACAGAAAAAGCCGGAAGTGGCACTGTGGCTCCAGTGGTAGAGCGCTAGCCTTGAGCTGA
>NW_012267355.1:3545082-3552229 GCF_000151885.1 Dipodomys ordii
AAAAAAAAAAAAAAAAACCACAGCAGTGTGTGACTAGGGAAGAGAAGACAACTGGTCTACCCTGTGCCTTTGGGCCAGGCCTGTACCCCTTGCAGGTTCTGTCTCTTGTTTCACCTTCTATCCATTGGTGGAGAGCAGGGCTCTAATTATCTATTACAGACTTATCCTATCCTGTGGCCTGGATCAGGTTGACCCCCTTCAAGTGCTTCTACCTTCTGCCGTACATCAAGGATTACCACCGAGTGGGATTTTCGGTGCTCTCCATAGTGTATGATCTTGGGGAGATCATACTCCATCTAAGCTGGTTTTCACTGACCTTCCTCGAAGAAGAGTAACCCGTCCATGGCCAGCAGCCATAAAGTTCCCTCATTTCTTTTCTTCAGGGTTGATGAGTAAAGTAGAATTATGGGTTGATGTTTGGTTCAATCTTACTAATTTCAGGTACAAATAACAAGAAGTCAAGGGGAGAAGGATGGAAGAGGATGGGAGTCTCAATGTAAGCCACATGGCGTCTGTAGACAGGCTCCCCGTTAGATATACTTGCTCCGTGTGGTGCTTCATGTCTTCAAGAGCAAATTTATGTCTTAGAGCAACATGTTCTGTCCGTGGAGAATGTCTAGACACCTCCCCAGCTCACTCTGCTCCAGAGACCAATGCTTTATTTTGTTGAAGCCTGCTGACTAACAGGTACGGGGCATCATTACATTAATCTGTCTCTTCATGCTGCTTTCCCCCAGGAAGAAAAGCATGGAGAAAATCAAAACTGTAGCATTTTACACAGGCAATTACTGAGCAGTAGGATTCCTAACTCTATTACCAAGTAAGAGAAAAGTACCATTATTTCTTTCCTTTGAATTCTCACTGACGAAACCAAAAAAAGGACATTTTTACCCTTTATATAAGCTTAGAAAGAGATAGTGATAAATCTTATCACTTCAATGCTTTGCAGAATGAACAATAGTAAAGAATTTCTCAGGCTAGGAGCCAGTGGCTCACACCTGCAATCCTAGCTACCCAGGAGGGTGAGATTTAGAGAATCAAGGTTAGAAGCTAGTCCAGGCAGAAAAGCACAAGAGAGTCCATCTCCATAAGAATTAGCAAAAGGTCTGGCTGGAGGCATAGCCCAAGTAGGAGAGTATCAGCCAAGCAAGCAAGCCAAGCAAGCAAGCTGAGCAAGCACAAAGCCCTGAGTTGACACCCTGGTCTGACAGGGTTTTTTATTAGTAGTATTATTTTACTATTATATTTAGTAATAGATATAGTCATTGCTATAATAGTATTAATTTCAATGTAATTTTTTCTTTCTCAAATGGCACAATGCAGAATGATTTTTTTTTGTCCAAGACTAGGACTCAGACTCAGTAACTGATGCCTTCTGCTCACTGGCAGGTACCCTACCATCTGAACCATGCCTCTAACCTCAAGAATGATCTTTATCTACAAATAAAATTATGTCCTTGAGACCAGAATTCAGGCAGATCCACTAGCTAAATTTGAGCCAAATAATAATAATTAATTACATAAAAATTGGGCAAAACAAAAGCACATCCTCTTCTCCAGAAGGCTTCCAGGGCACTGGCTCAAAGCTCTATTAAATACCATATAGTCAACATATCTTATTTAAAATCAAGGTGCCTTAGGCAAAAGAGCAGAAGGCCAGGCAGTAAAGCAGTGCCCCCTAGCTTCCCTCCCTGGGGATATTAGTCCATCCCCAGATGTCTTTGGTCAGAGGACTGGCTTACACTGTGTGCTAATACTTTCTGAAGCAGAAACAGACATAGAGGAAATGTCTCCAGCCACAGCCCATCCATCACAGATTTGCCAAGGAGTTAGGCAAGATCTTCTACAATCCAGTCCCACAACTAGCTAACGCTTTCCCTAGTCAGTTCAGCTGACGAAGAGCTATTGCATGGTGTAGAATGCTTATGCCCTAACCAGTCTCGCCCCTGCCCTCTGAATGAATATTCCTGCCTGTTTGGAACATATCTAAAGTCAATCTTTCCCCTTTCAAAGTCCTTCCAGGCACTCAAGTGCCACTTCCTTATCAGCCTTGGTGAACTATACCAACCCTGCAGAACAATCTCATCTCTGACTTACATTGTATTTTCAACTCTTCCCTGGAATTCCTATTTCTCTGCATGCACCTGCCCTTTCCATGTGCATTGCTGGGCTCACCTGCTTAGCCTTCAAGCTTCAGCTCAACTGTCACACACCTGCATCAGACCACATCTGCAGTTAGCCTTCTTGGGTCTCCTCATAATTTTTTTCCACCTACTAGGAGAGTAGGAAGTGAGTAAGGGGTGCATCCCAGCCTTCTGATTTATAGCAATCATTAATAAATTGTATTAAATTAATAAGTGGTTGAGTGATTAAGACACAGATGTCAACTTCACATTTTACTTGCTGTTTGTCCAACAAATCTACACTTCGGAGGAGGGAGAGCTCCACCTGCTCATAGCCCTGGATGCATGATGAGTCCCAGCCTCATCTCATTTTTACCTCATATAAAGCAAAAAACCCTAGAGAATTTCCTCTCCCACTCAGATCCAACCAGTCTCCTCTTTCCTCCCACCAACACTCCCACTCTCATTCCCAACTAAGACTTGTTTCTTATTTCACTGAGAAAATAGAAGCCATCAGAGTTTCTGTCACTGTGGAGCACAGATGAAAATTAGGGCAATCTGCTGAAGCCAGACGCGAGAGCAGGTGATCAGTGAGGCGCATGGGCACGGACAGGTTGGTGCACACTCCTATGGCTTCCTTGCTCAGGAGGATCTGGACATAACGTCTTCAGTTTATAATAATACGACCCAGATTACTCTCTGTACATCAGCCAGCGTGAGCATTTAAACATGTCATTTAGGCCAGGCGCTGGTGGCTCACACCTATAATCCTAGCTACTCAAAAAGCTGAGATCTGGGGCTTGGTGGTTCAAAGCCAGCCTAAGCAAGAAAATCCATGAGACTGTTATCTCTGATAAACTACTCAGAAAAAGCCAGAAGTGGTGCTGTGGCTCAAGCGGTAGAGCACTAGCCTTGGGCAAAAAAGCTCAAGGACAATGCCCAGTGCCCAGGACTGCACTTCACACACACACACACACACACACACACACACACACACACACACACAAATGTCACTGTGTTGTTCACAGTGTCCCAAGTACTTCCTCTTCCATTTGAGAAAATTCTAGACTTTCCAGAGCTGCTCTTGACCTCTATGAACTGACTCCGTCTTGTCTCACCACTTATACACCACGCTTCTGCCATATTGGTCTTCTGGCTCTTTCTTGTGAGACTAATATTCCTGATGCAAACAGCCATATGTTTCTTGCATTTGGTCTTTAACTCTTTCTGTTCCTATGGCTGGTTCCTAAGATAGATATGTCTTATTGCTCTCTCCATACACCTCCTGCTTAATGTAGCATCCTTGGCAAAGCCTTCCTTCCCTGCCTACATTATAAGCAAGACCCAAATCTTTCATTTGCCAAAAATTTACCCAGCATTTTTTTACGTCACTTACCATTGCTAAGAAATACATTGTATAGTTTCATTAAGAATGTATTGTCTGTTTTGCCGATCTGAGTGTGAATTTTAAGAAGAAAAACATGTTGTTGTTGTTGTTCTTCTTCTTCTCCTTCTTTTGTTTTTTTTTTGGTCAGTCATGGGGCCTGAACTCTGGGCTTGGGCACTGTCCCTGAGCTCTTCAGTTCAAGGCTAGTGCTCTACCACTTGAGCCTCAGCACCACTTCTGGCTTTTTCTGCTTATGTGGTACTGAGGAATCTAACCCACAGCCTCATGCATGCAAAGAAAGCACTCTAACACTGAACCACCTTCCCAGCCCCCCCCCACTTTTTTTTTTGGTCAGGCATAGGGCTTGAACTCCAGGCCTGGGCGTTGTCCCTCAGCTCTTCAGCTCAAGGCTAGCGCTCTACCACTTGAACCACAGCGCCACTTCCTGTTTTCTGGTGGTTTATTGGACTTTCCTGCCAATCCTCAGATCTCAGCCTCCTGAGTAGCTCAGAACACAGGCATGAGCTACCAGTGCCTGGCCCTCTTCTTCTTTTTTATATTTACATCACAAAACCAATCTGGGCCTGAAAAGAAGAGTGCTTTTATTCATAGGTCACTTAGAGTAGACATTGGAAGGAAGGGACAGCTATGGAAGTGAGTCCATCATTGTGTGCCAACACCTGGAACAAAGCTCCAATTTCAAGGGTTTACAATAAAGTTTTACTTCTTGCCCATGTGGGTGTCAACATGGTGTTGCTATTCAGATAGTCCAAGGGGTGACCAGGTCCCAAATCTAAAAGAAGAAGAAAATTCTCCCATAGGACCATAGGGTTCTCACTGGCTCCTTCACAACTATTTGGAAGAGAAAGAACTAGAGGAAACATAGAGTATTAGGATTTAAGATCAGAGGTGAAGGTGATGTATGTCTATTTTGCTCACATTCCTACATCATAATTCAGTCACTATCCCATCTGCAACTTAGCAGAAGGGAGCCCAGCAAAGTTGTCTAATTTGGAGTGCCAAGGAGTTTAAAAAAAGTGGGATTAGGTGAACACAGCATCCTAATGTGTTTATGAAGCATCACCAGTGGGTAATGCACAGGCTGACTTACAAAGAATGTTTAAGAAGAAAGGAATAGCATAGGCAAGGACAAAGAGGCATTAAAATAACAAGAACAATAAAAATGGCAGCTGGGTGCCAATACCTCACATCTGTAACCCTAGCTACTCAGAAGGTTGAGAGCTGAAGTTTGCCATTGGAAGGCAGCTTGGGTAGGAAAATCCTTGGGGCTCTTATCCCCAATTAACCACCAAGTGGAACTGTGGATGAAGTGGTAGATTGCTAACCTGGAGCAAAAAAAAAAAAAAGCTCAGGGACAGTACCCAGGCCTTAAGTTCATGCCCCAGTACCCACATACCCACAAAAATAACAATAATAAAATAGCACACTTTAGGATATTCCAATTGTACATGTGGCTAACTAGATAGTATGAAACAGAGGCATAAGGTTGGGAGAATGGGTAGAACTGGACCATAAAAGACCCTATAGGCCATCAAAACAGATTCTGACTCATCCTGAGAGGGAGAGGGAAGAGCTGGAGAATAATATGATTAAATGTGTGTTTATTTCAAGAAGTAATTCTGATGGCTGTATGGAGGATGAATTGGGGAATACAGAAAATGTAGACAAGATAATTAGATAGGAAACTGTTGCAAAGTAACAGTTGCAAAGAAAAAAGGAAATGCTGAAGGACGGCAGCCAAAACTCAGGTAACACTTATATAATGCTCATTAAATTCTTGCTTCTTTCTTGAAAGTTTCAGGAGCACTCTTGCTGTCTTTGATGAGTTGAAGATCTGATGTTTAATGGGAGGCTTAGAAACTCAGCGAATGGAGAGAAGAGCGAAAGTACATCTTGATGAAACCTATAATTGGATGTCTAATTGTCTAACCATTAAAATTTGCAGGTCAATCTAAATGGATACAGCTGTTTTGCCATCAATGATAAGAGATTGGGAAGGGACATGCAGAGCTGAGGAAAGGATATCAGTGATAGTGAGTGCAAAATGGGAGACAATGATAAACACCTTCCCAGTATCTATTGTGAAAATACAATTCTAATTAACGATCAGGTGGAAAGAGAAGAATTTTTCACCATGACATGACATTCAGTTCCACTAAATAAGTTACTATTATGCTTTCATCAAATGAAGCTTCAGGTTTTTCCATAACCAAAAGTTTTTAACATTCTTTCCATTTTTTGCCTTATAATTATTAACTTTTCTTTTCTCTTACTTATGGCTAATCCATAATAATTCTGATTCTAAAATAATTAGATATGCCATCTAAATATATTAAAGTCATTAAGGAAAACAAGGCTAAGCTATTTTGCTTTTGCTCTGAAAGAATATAGGTGTTAGAAAGTAGAGAGAAAATTTAAGCATCACCAATGCTGTGTAAAACAAAATTGGTAAATCTGAAATCATGCACAACACCTATTGTATTGAAATGGTAGAATTGGGAGTACTAGACTGATTTTTCTCTGTCAAACTTTTCGTGTAAATACATTACTTTATAATAAAAATGAATAATGATAGGATCACTTGTATATGTTAATTGACTTGTGAAATCATCAAGGATTCCTGGGTTCAAATTTCAGCACTACTATTCATAGACATTGAGCAATCTAATACCACTGTAATTATTGTTACTGAGATGAGTATTATTAGATAACATCCAGTGGCTATTATGTGCTAGTCATGTTGTAAGGTATTTTGTGAATATTAGCTCATATTATCGAATCATTCAAAATATGTTTCTCCAGTTGTGACAACAGGAGTGAACCTAGCAGTCCTGTTAGATAAAATAAGCCAGGTACAATGTTTATATACAGACAGGAAGAGCCCCTACCTACACAACTACCCCCAAAACCCCATTTTCCCTCACCTCCCAGGAGAGGAAGAAATTGGCTTGAATATTCAGCATCCCAAATTTTCTGAAGTACTTTGTCAGATTACAAAATTCTGTCTTGATCTTGAGAATCATGTATTTCCTCTATCATTCTCCAAGTCTTTTCGTTGAAATTCAGGGGTTCCTGTCTCTTCTTCAATTGGTGTAATCTTCATAGAACCAGAGCAAGAGATGTCTTCCTGTTTTCCCTACTAGAGAGCTTGCTCTCCTCCCTTCCCTTTATCTGTTCCTTCCCTTCTTTCTCTTCTTTCATTCTAAGCAACACCTTCCCAGACCACCCTACAAACACCATGGAAGAAAAGATGTGCTGAAATCTTTCATGTTAAAAGTTTTCTGCATTAGGAACTGTTTTGTTCATTCATCAAACTCAATTAGAAGGGCTAAGGGAGGAGCTTAAGAGATAGAGCACCTGCCTAGCAAGCACAAGGTTCTGAATTCGAAGCCGAGCACCACCCAAACAAAAATTCATTAGAAGACAGGCCTAATGGTATAAAAGTAGGATCATGGCCAGTCTGGGCAAAGTTAGCAAGAGTTTTTCCACTGTGTGAAAAACTAATTATAAAAAGAATGGGGGTCCCTCCCCCCACAGTACAAACCCTGCTTTCGCTGTATTTGATGTCGGTATAATTTGGGGAGGGGAAGGGGAAAAACAAATGGTTTAAATAGGG
>NW_012267355.1:3553604-3555539 GCF_000151885.1 Dipodomys ordii
GTCCCTCAGCTCTTCAGCTCAAGGCTAGCACTCTACCACTTGAGCCACAGCGCCACTTCTGGTTTTCTGGTGGTTTATTGGAGATAAGAGTTTCATGGCTTTTCCTGCCCAGGCTGGCTTTGAACCATGATCCTCAGATCTCAGCCCCCTGAGTAGCTAGGATTACAGGCATAAGCCACCGACGCCCAGCTTGAAACAAATTCTTGAAGAACAGTATATTTTTTTATTATTTTTGCAAACAAAAACTCACCCACATGTTTGCTAGGCAGGCACACTGTCACTTGAGCTAAGCCTCTAATCCTGCAGGTTTTCAAATAAGGGCACTACCAAAGGAATCTGGGGTGCTTTACATAAAGATGAAGGAACCAAGAAAAGTAACAAAAATCCAAGACATTTTCATTAAAAAGCAGTTGTCCAGCAAGTTATCAGAGGCTCACACCTATAATCCTAGCTACTCAGGAGGCTGAGATCTGAGGATCAATATTTGAAGCCAGTCTAGGGAAGATAGTCCATAATATTCTTTTTTACAATTAACCTCCAAAAAAGCTGAAAGTAGAGCCTTGGCTCAAGTGGCAGAATGCCACTTGCACAAAAATAGCTGAGGATAGCACCCAGGCCCTGAGTTCAAGCCCCAGTACCTATATATATGCAGCATGCATGTGTGCGCGTGCACACACGCGCACACACACACACACACACACACACACACACACAAGCAGTTGTCTTGTCAGATTCAACTTAGAAGCTGAAAAATAGCTGGAAGCTAGAGCATTGGAGACATCAACTAACAACTTCATATTCTGCTTTTGCCTGGAGCTGCTCACCATACTCACTCATTTCAGCTTTACCCTGGTATTCTGAATAACATGAGACTTGATAAATGAGTAGAGAATCTCCCTTTCCTCCCTCTAGGCATAGCCATATTCTCTCCTTCCACAAGATATATCATAGATAACAAATGTTCTTGGCACTGTCTCCATAGTCTTTATAAATCACCACTCTACCTGAGGATGCATTGAGTTCAAAATTAGGTACAAAACTCTCATTGATAAAAAAAGCACCAAAGGATGCTACCATTTGTCTGCTCAAGATGTGGAGGCTGAAAAAGATCCCCAGACCAACTGCAAATTCAGAACAACACACAGGCCTGAGGGAGATGCCTTTACCAGAAAGAGGACTGGAGGGAAGTAAACTCAAGTTCTATACCGGGACCAGCAATACTGGCTATTTGTTTGTATCCATGGTTCTTCTTCCCTGATCTTGTTGGTTTGGTTTTGTTGTGTTGTGCTCATCCTGAGGCTTGAACTCAGGGCCTAGGCATTCTCCCTGAGCTTTTTTTTTTCCTACTCAATGCTAGTTTTCTACCACTTGAGCCACAGTTCCACTTCTGACTTTTTGGTGGTTAATAGGAGATATGAGTCTCATGGACTTTCCTGCCTGGGCTGGCTTCAAAACTTAATCCTCTGATGTCAGCCTCCTGAATAGCTAGGATTATAGGTACAAGCTATGGACTCCTGGCATTCTTCTCTGATCTTATATAAATCCTGAAGAATGTCAAGATGGAAAACTGGCCAAGCCTTGGTGGCTCATATCTGTAATCCTACTTACTCTGGAGGCTGAGAACTGAAGATTGCAGTTTGAATCCAGCCAGGCAGAAAAGTCCATGAGACTCTAATTAACCACCAAAAAGCCAGAAATGGAGCAGTGGCTCAAGTGGTAGAGTGCCAGCCTTGGGTGAAAAGTTAAAGGGAAGAGCCCAAGATCTTAGTTCAGGCCCCAGTACTGGCACAAAAAAGAGGGAAGGAAGGGAAGGGAAGGGAAGAGAAGGGAAGGGAAGGGAAGGGAAGGGAAGGGAAGGGAAGGGAAGGAAAGGAAAGGAAAGGAAAGGAAAGGAAAGGAAAGGAAAGGAAAGGAAAGGAAATGAAAGGAAAGGAA
>NW_012267355.1:3555884-3563447 GCF_000151885.1 Dipodomys ordii
AGTGGTAGAGCGCTAGCCTTGAGCTGAAGAGCTGAGGGACAGCGCCCAGGCCCAGAGTTCAGGCCCCACGACCGGACCCAAAAAAAAAAAAAAAGAAAGAAAGAAAGAGAGAGAGAGAAGTAGGGAAAGGAAGGAAGACAAAGAAAAGAAAGGAGGGAGGGAGGGAAGGAAGAGAGAGAGGGAAGGAGGGAGGAAGGAAAGAAAGAAAAAGAAATGAAAAACTGGTTAACCCATGTACCCATGATAAATGAGTTCCATCCACCTAGTGGGAAGTACAATTACCATCACCAAAGTAATTAACTCATTAGAAACCCTGCTTTCCTGTCTTTAGAGGCACAAAACATAGAAAGCCAGCAACCTCTCCATGATTCATTGATGTTAGCAATAGAAATATTTACTTACAGGAATGAATGAGCAACTAATAAATTAGGGAATAAAAGAAAAACTAGGGATGGGAAGGTGGCTCAGTGGTAGAGTGCTTGCCTTCCATGCATGAGGACCTGGATTCAATTCCTCAGCACCATATAAACAGAAAAAGCCAGAAGTGGCACTGTGGCTCAAAGTGGTAGAGCACTAGCCTTGAACTGGAGAGCTGAGGGACAGAGTTCAGGCCCCACAACAGAAAGAAAGAAAGAAAGAAAGAAAGAAAGAAAGAAAGAAAGAAAGAAAGAAAGAAAGAGAGAGAGAAAAGAAAGAAAGAGAGAGAGAAAGAAAGAAAGGGAGAGAGAGAAAAACTATACCACATATTGATTCCCAATAGATTGTCCCAAAGGTGCTTCCAGGGCCTGTAGTTCTTTCCACCTTAGAAAGAAGCATAAGATTCAGATCAATAGGCCAGGAAGGCAGGAAGAACAATGGCTGGTATAAACAAGGTAGCCTTGGCCCCTGGCTGATGGAGGTGACTGGGTTCTGGACACTCGTCCTTGCAGAGTCTTTTAGGCAATCGGAGCCAACTATTCTAAAATCCCTTATCTGAGGATAAAATTTCCCTAACTGTGCAAAAATGAGGTCGAGGATGGCCTCTCCCAGGAGGTTATTTTTGAAAAACAAGCATGCATTTTTTTTTCCTTCTTCAGAGAAGGTCAGCATTCCTGGAAATGCTCCAAACTGCCCAATGACTCTGTGTCCCTGGATTCTGGACAGAGCAACAAGAAAAAGGAGAAGAGTCAAGGAAATTCCTTAAAACTAAACAAAACAACTTTTCCATTGAAGCCTAGAGGGTGTAAAGAGGACATTTGAGAAGAACTACTGTGCCTAAGGCCTTGGAAGGACAGCACAGACAGACAGACAGTAGTAGCAGAGCCCAAGTTGTGATTTAACTCTCACATGACTGTACCAAATATATCACCTCAATCTGTTTTAATGAATCAGTGGCATTTTCACATGAACCTGGGATTGTCCCTAAATTGTACACAAGACACTAGATATCCAGTTGTTTGATGCTTTTGCATTATACCTTGGTAAAGTTACACACAGAGAAGTGAGACTAGATTGTCCTGTTTTACAACTTTCTTCTTGTTCTCTCCTTACCAGGGAGAGAGGGAGAGAACATTCTTCCATCTCCATCATCTCCACTAAGAAAAAGAATAGGCACATTGTCTAGAATTATGATTTCTCCCTGATATTGCAAATCAGTGTGGGATGAGGAAAAACAAGAGAGGTTAGATAAAACTAAGGTTCCAACTCCACCATTGATTAATTACTTCACCTCAGATACACTCCTCTGAGCTTCACCTCCCTAACTCGAAAAATAAGGCTAAGCCTGTGTTCTTGGGGGGGTGGTTATTATGGGATTGTCACAGACAGATGAGAGGCACTCAGTCAATAAAGCTGCCGTTTGGCCCACAACTAAGCTCACTCCAGCCACATAGAAACATTAGCATATATGATGTCATATATATGACATCTTACACATATGACATCTTACACACTGCCCCATTTGCACACCTACCATAATCTAGTATCTACTACACCAGAAGTTCCTTAAGGACACCAAGTGTGTGGTGTTACAATGTCACTATGTCTTATGACCTATCACACACCTCCACGTGAGAAGCGCCCTGTATGTTAAGTAAATGAATGTTGCTATTTTACTAGATGAATGGGTAAACTTCCCTCTGCTCATTTGTATTTATAGCCTTCCTGAAAAGGAAGGTTTGGCAAAGTCAATTAACAGATGAGCGAAAGAGTCCCAATTTACAGGGAGAAAAGTGACTCAGAAGCATAAATAAGTTACCCAGAATCTCACACCATATAAAAGCACTTCAATTGCACCAAATGAAATGTTTGTGTATAAAATGCAAAGAGGAAAGCCAGGCACTAGTGGCTCATACCTGTAATCCATCTACTCAGGAGGCTGAGATCTGAGGATCACAGTTCTGAGCTGGCCAGGGAGGAAAAGTCTGAGACTCTGGTCTCCGATTAACTAGCAAAAAAAGTCAGAAGTGAAGCTATGGCTCAGATGGTGAAAGAAAAGGAAGGGGCCCAAATGGGGAAATAAGTCTCTCACTATTTTGTAATCAAATCTTCTACAAACCTAAGAATTAAGGTTTTCTTGGGGTACATAAGTCATAACATCCGTGCTACTGTCTGTCAGGGTTTAACTATAAAGTGTCCCCCAAAGGCTGGCACTCCCAACATTCACACCTGAGCTTGTGGAGAAGCAATTGAATCATAGGGCTGCCTCCTTCCCAGAGGATTCACTGATGGATTTGTAATTTGAGAGGTGATTGGGAGGTGGTGGAAACTTGGGAAGTAGAACCTGGTTCCAGGAAGTGGGGTAGGCCCTGGGGAGCATGTCTGTCTCTCTGCCTCTCTCTAAGAGTTTCTCTGTCTTGCTCTCTTTCTCTGTGTTTCTGTTTTCTCTGTGTATGTTTCTGTGTTTCTATGGTTCTGTGTTCATCTCTGTTTCTGTTTGTTTCTTTCTTTCTGTGTGTGTCTCTTTGTATGTGTCTTTTCTCTGTTTCTCTATGTGTTTCCATTTCTCTGTTTTTCTTTGTGTATCTCTCTCTGTATGTCTATGTTCCTGTGTGTAGTTCTTTGCTTTTCTCTGTGTGTTTATTTCTGTTTCTGTTTCTCTCTGTTTTTCTGCCTCTCCCAATACCAAAAGCAAGCAAATACCCAACCCTAAGCATCCTATCCTACACTTAAAAACATCTAGTGTTTACTCTAGTGGAAAGATACACTTTTCTTTCTATAGATCAGAACCCTCTTTCTCTCTCCCCATCTACATTAGGTTTCCTTACCTTATTTGCAGTGAGACTTCTCTTTATCTTCCCTGCCTGGTCCTGAGCCCTCTTTGGCATTTCCAGAAACAAGTGTATGTGATCTGCTAAGCAGAAAGTTTTCCACATGGTGTCTCAGGGATTACCAGAGGCTGTGAAATATTATTCTTGCCCTGTGTGTATTGCTCACCCCTGACAGCTTCTCTAAGAGAAAGTGATAGAGAATCATTTTCCCACTAATGCAGGACATGCTTGCTCCAATTCTAAAGGCAGAGCAAGGGGAAATTTTATTAAAATACTTCTTAAATCAGTTTAAGTTTATACAAAAATGAATGCAATTTCACACACAATGTTTCCTCCTCTTAACATCTTGTGCTACATCAATACCAAATATCCATAGATTACAAAGCCCATTTACATTAGAGGTCAGTCTAGTTCTGTGCATCTGTGGATGTTGGCAAATGTCTATGTCTGCCTACCTTATAGATCATGTAGAAGACTTTTACTGCCTTTAAAACTTACCTGCTCCATTGATTCCTCTCTCTGTGCTTCCCTCTACTTTCAACTCCTGACGAACATTGATCTATTTACTGTTCTACAGTTTGCCTTTTGTAGAATGTCGCACAGCTGCATTCATAGCTTTCAGCCTTCTCTCCTTGGCTTTTTTCACTTAGCAATATGGTTTTAAAGTTTTTCTATGCTTCTCCCTGGCTTCATAGCTCATTTCATTTTAGCACTGAATCACATTCCACTATCTGGCTGTACCAGAGTTTATCTATTTACATCTTGGTTGCTTCCAATTCTATTTTTTGGCAGTTTGGAATCTAATTCATAGAGGGGAACATTCACACACTTGTTTCTGTGTGGACCTAGTTTTTAAATCACTTGGGTAAGTAGAGAGCAAGAAGGATCATTTCAGATTGTTTGGTGTGGTTAGAAACCATCTGTTGCCTCCTGTGGTAGTATCATATTTCAGTCTCATGAATAATGAGTGAAGGAAAGTTCTTGTTGTTCCAGAACCTTGCCATTGTTGTGGATTTTAACATCTTAATAGATGAGTTGGCAGGATGTGTAACTCAAATGGTAGAACATGTGCCTACCAAGTGCAAGGCCCTATTCTGATCCCAGTACCATAAAAACAAATAGTATGAAGAAATAAGTTAATAAATTATGTGCTCAATTTAAGCTTCAAGTTTTATTTCAGAGAAAAGGTTTAGGGTCAGGTGCCAGTGGCTCACACCTGTAATCCTAGCTACCCATGCAGCTGAGATCTGAGAGTCACTGTTCAAAGCCAGTCCCTAACGTATTCAACCTGAGATTTTATCAATTTAACCAGTCTCAAAAAATTATCAAAAACAATCACCAAGCAAGGCACTGAGGGCTCACATTTCTAATCTTACTGAGGAGGCTAAGATCTAAGGATGACAGTTTGAAGCCAGCCCAAATAGGAAAGTCTGTGAGACTCTTATTTACAATTAACCAGCAAGAAGCAAGAAGTGAAGCGGTGACTCAAATAGTAGAGGCAGCCTTGAGTGAAAATGCTAAGTTGAGGGGGGGGGAAGAGGAAGGGATGGGAAGGGGAAACAAAAGAGGAGGCAACAATTCTTGATAAGAAATATACTCTTGGGGGCTGGGAAGGTGGCTCAGTGGTAGAGCGCTTGCCTTGCATGCATGAGGCCCAGGGTTCTATTCCTCAGCACCACATAAGTAGAAAAAAAAAAGCTGGAAGTGGTGCTATGGCTCAAGTGGTAGCATACTAGCCCCACGACAGACCCCCCCCCAAAAAAAAACCACATATATATACTCTTGCCATGATGTGAACCTCTGACTGAACTAAATCTTGATGTGCCAAAATCCATGAGCTTTTTAACCCTGAGCAATTGCCAGCAAGCTGACCCATGAGATGCTGCTGTGGGTGAGGGCAGACACTCCAGGAGCGATGCTTTCTTCCAGCTGGTTGTATTCCTGCCTACCCTGTACTGCAAGATGGGTGTTCCCTACTGTATCATTAAGGGGAAGGCCAGGCTGGGGCGCCTCATCCACAGGAAAACAAGGAAAACATGCACCATCATTGCCTTCACTCAGGTTAACTCAGAAGACAAGGGATCTCTGGCAAAGCTGGTGGAGGCTATCAGGACCAACTACAATGACAGATATGATGAGATCCGCCGCCACTGGGAAGGCAATGTCCTGGGTCCAAAATCTGTGGCTCGAATTGCCAAGCTGGAAAAGGCAAAGGCTAAGGAGCTGGCCATGAAGCTGGGCTAAGTGTGCAATGTTGATTTCTCTGTACCTGAAAATAATAAAACTGTCCTTCCTCCAAAACAAAAACAAAAAACAACAACAAAAAAGAAATGCACTCATTATCTTGCCCATGTAATTGTAACCCCTCTGTACAGTATTTTCACAATAAAAAGAAAAAAAGAAAGAAAATGCTAAGTGAAAGGACAGAGCCCAGGTCCCAAGTTTAGGCCCCCCCCCAAAAAAAAAGCAAAATAAAATTACCAAAATTCCAGTTGTAAGTAGAAAGATTCTCATGAAGTCTCCACATTCGTAAAATACAAAAAAAAGTCATTTTTTTAAGTTTCAACAATCTCTTTCCAAAGTTAAATCTGATAATGCTTCACTAGAATGTACACCATAGAAAAGAGATTCTTCAGTGGCTTACTCTTATCTGATGCAATCTCATGTTTATTCGTTTTCTTGACATATCATTGCACAATCCCTGAGGTCAGAAATAGGCCTCAGGAGAAACATGGTAGAAGCACCATGTTGGATCTTCTCACTTTTGCTTGTTTTCCTTTGGTGGGGTGGTGGTGGTAAAAATGTGTGTGTGTGTGTGTACATATATATATATATATATATATATATATGTATATCTTCCCAAATTTGATATTTTTCTGTATTTAACAGAATTTTTTTATTTAACAGAATTTTCACTGGTTTTTGCAATGTTTCGTTGATGAATTTTCTATGGAGTGTCATGTTATTGCAGTCCAAAAGAAGTACAGTGCAAACCAGGTTACCATAGTTTAACTGTTTCAGGATAACATAGTTTCAAGTGAATGTTACTTGTCTGTAGGACAGTTGTCCTCCTTTTTTTCTACCTTGGTAGATGGGTGAGCACATCTCTTTTTTGATCCTCCTGTAATGAATTCAATGTACTTGGGTTGTCTGGGGATATTCCTATGGAATAGCCAGCTGTCAGGATACCTTTCCAACACACCACTGTTCACAGGTTCCCACTGCTCTTTCGACAACATTCCCAGAATGTTCCAATCCAGTACACTCAGGTTCATGTATATATGTATACATCTATATATCATACATATACATATATATCATAATACAGAAAAGGACCATTTTGACAGAAAAGGAAGAAGAAATTGAACAGCCACCTCAAATTTAAAATGTGTAAAAGACTCAATTTGTGGGAGGGAGAGAAAAAGCGAAACAAATAGCCTTGAGATATCAGTTATTGAAGAGTGACTATACGTTTCATTATTGTTATAAGTAGATAAATTGTCTCACATTGCTGGCTATTCAGAAATATTTATCTAAATTACAAATGCTTTTGACCCTTTATCCAAACAATTCTTATGTGTTTTACAGATATACCTGTGTGCCTATTAAAAGATACCTCTGTAAAGTTAATTCAGCCAATGTTTTCTTTAGTACATATTTGGAAGCTGGGTATAGCAGCTCATACCTGTAATCCTAGCTACTAAAGAGGATCAAAGTTTAAAGCCAGAGTGGGCAACAACTTCAAGAGACCCTGATCTCAACAAAAGTAAGCTGGAAGTAGTAATGTACCTCCACCACACAAGAAAAATAACAAAGAGGGTAACCGCTCAAGTTGTCCCAGTTACAAATACAAGTTATTTGCAAAATAACTAAAGGCAAAAGGGAGATTCAAAATTGTGTGAGCCTCGTTTCCCAATTGGTACTCCTCAGTTAGATTTACTATTCCTATTGTAACCTAATTGCCAACTTTTCATCAATGAATCCAGAAACGATCACCTATGTATAAAAATTCCAAAAGAAAACACCAAAGTAGGTATATTACTACAATCCAACATGAATTATTGAAAAGAGTATTTCATCCATTTTCAGCTCAGCCTGTGGAATTATTTACCCTTACTTGAACTTGTAAATCAGCCAATGATAAACTGTAACTGTGCTGACTCATAGTAGTTGTGCTGTGAAAAACAATGTGTGAATTTTGTTTGACTTGCTGCCTTTCAAAGATAGTATAAAATCCTCCTCCTCCTCCTCCTCTTCCTCTTTTTTCCTCCTCCTCCTCCTCCTCTTCTTCCTCCTCCTCCTCTTCCTCCTCCTC
>NW_012267355.1:3564865-3570859 GCF_000151885.1 Dipodomys ordii
CTCAAGCTCGAGTAAAAAGAATCTGTCATCAACCTCAAATATATGTTAAATACATAGCAAATGGTTACAGATAAAGAAAAGATATTTTTTAAAGAAAACTATTTTCCCTGTTTAAAAAGAGAATGGGGTGGGGTCAGGGAAGCAACAAAAAAATTCCAAACAAAAGTGTTTTCCTGCCTAGTTTAGAAGACAGGACACACACACATTAAGAAATAAGAATAAGGAGAGAGCTAAGGAAGGGGTGACATTGTTCAAAAAGAAATGTACTCATTAATTACCTGATTTACATAACTGTAATCTTCCTTCTGTACATCACCTTTATAATATATATTTATAGATAGATAGATAGATATACATATATGAAAGAAGGAAGGAAGGGAGGGAGGAAGGGAGGGAGGGAGGGAGGAAGGAAGGAAGGAAGGAAGGAAGGAAGGAAGGAAGGAAGGAAGGAAGGAAGGAAGGAAGGAAGGAAAGAAGACATAAGAATGTGCAGAAAGAACAGAGTGATCCAGGAATTCTGGGAGGCAGAGCTCATGGCTGGGGTGAGTGGGGGTTGGGGAGGCCTGAGGAGGAGACAATACCTGAATGAGCTTCCCTAGAAGGAGGCATGGAGGCTAGGACTCCCCCAAGGAAGGGGCCTCAATGTGCCAAGGCTTTGAGAGCATGGGCAGTGCTCACACCAATTAGGCTTCAGGCCTGGACTTAGCAGGCAGGGAGAATTGGAAAAGTAGAAAATGGCCACCACTGTAAAGGAATTTTTACACCCAACTGAAAAATTCTGATTTTTCTACCTTGTGGTAGTCACAGCCTTGAATTCTGGAGTCAGACAAAGGTTTAAACTCCAACTTCTCCGTTTAACTGTTGGGGGTGCTTTTTCTTCCTCTCTTCATCATTTCTTCCTTGCAGCCTTCTTTTTCTTTGGGGGTAGGCAGGACTAGGAGGGGTGTGAACTCTCTAGCCTTTCCACTTGTTAGGCAGGTACCCTACTATTGAGCCATACCTCCAACCCTTGGGGGATACAGTCTCTCTTCTTTCCAAGTCTGTGCCTGAAAGCAGTTCACCTATTTTACACTTTCATTGTAGCTAGAATGACATGTGCTCACCACCACACCCAACTTCTTCTATTAGGATGGAGTCTCTTAGACTTTTGTGTTCCCTAAGCTAGCTTGGAACCATGATCCTCTAGAATTTAACCTCCTAATCAGCTAAGATTTCAGGCTTGAGCATCAATGCCTGGCTTTTTATCTTTCTTGCTTTCCTGCTTGCTTTCCTTCTTTCTCCTTTCAGTCATTCTTTTTATTTTTGATTTAAGGTTTGGTTTCACTTCCCCCTCCCAAAAAAAATGACTACGAAAACTTCAAAGATGCACGGAAGTAGAAAGATCTATGCAACACATCTCCCTGGACCCATCAAAATCCAGCCTGCCTCATCCATACTCTTCCTCTTCCCTTATTACCAGCCTCCACACCTGTTTCACTGGCCCAGGCCAGTTAGGCAGCAGGAGAAGCCTGTGTGGGGCATCTGTGTACAGAATCTGTTTTACAGATCTGCTCACAGCATCTGTGAGTAGACAGGCTAGGAGAGGGTATCAAGAGGGGGCCTCTAAGAGAAACTGAGGCCCCCACGGGGGTCTCCTGTTTTAAAGGGCCTGTTCCCACTCTCCCCTGGCCACCTTTGCCACAAGAAAAGTAATCCCAATGAAACATGCCAACCTAGAGCCTAAACTTCCCTCTCCCTCTGTGGGCACTGGGGCCTGGAACCTAGGAAATCTCTGCCCAGATAGCTGAAGACCACTTTCAGGACATGAAATGGCCCGTGTGCACTCTCCACTAGATCTTAGAGGTGGGCAGGTGTCTGGCAGAGGGAGAGGAAGGGAGCCAGAGATTAGGCCTGTGGGCTGGGTGACAGGCATCCCTGTGAGGTCTCTGTAGACATGAAAATGTAGATTAGGAGCAAAGGTCCCTCCAAGTCCCCACTCTACTCTAGCTCTACAACTCATAAGCCTTAAGGACAGGCCTCAACCATAATTTCTCTGCAGGTTCTTCACTTAAATATAGGCTGTTCATGGCCTCTGTCAAGTCACCGGGTAAGACTGCTAAAGATGCCAGGCACTGTAAAGGTGACCTTGAAATGCTGGAGTCAAACCGCACAATAGACATCAGAATATGGCGGCCCTGCATCTGTTCCATCAGTGAGCAGACAGGTTCGAGAATTTTCTCCCTCACACCAAGCACTGGAGGCTTATGGCTGTAATCTTAACTACTCAGGAGGCTAAGATCTGAAGATCAAGGTTTGAAACCAGTTCAGGCAAACAAATTCAAGGGACTCTTATCTCCAATTAGCTAACAAAAAGCTGGAAGTAGAGATGTAACTCAAATAGTACAGTACCAGCCTTGAGCAAAAAAGCTTAAAGGAGAGAGCAAAACTTTGAGTTCAAGCCATTAGAGTACTAAGATAGGCATTTGGTCCTTCTCTCCTTCCTCCTCTCCACTCCCCTTCCCACAAAGTCCCCCTAAAGAGAACAACACCCCATTGCAAAACCCCTTGTTCCCAATCCTAAGAGATTTGACCTGAACTCTCCCTATCCTATTTAAAGGAAAGACCAGCTGTGAGTTCTTCTATTCTTTGCATGAAACTGACTGAGAAAAGATATTAATGCTTCCTAGAATTTTGCCATTAAGCAGTATTGTATGTCTTAACAGAAATGTACCTAAAGGGAAACCAAAAGTAGATAAAGCAAATTAGAGCAGCCCACAATAGCAATTGTTTTTTTAAAATTCCTGAGTGGATAATATGTGGTTTCATTTAAATAAGAACACAATCTCCATTAACTTAATTTGTCTACGCGGTGACTTCAACCGTGTAGTGCCTCCCCTAGGAATGCATTTTTAGACACATTATTGCTACTTTGAGATTAAAAGTGAATCAGTCCTGTGGAGTTAATTACTAGTAAATTAATCTAAAGTAGGTCTCCCACATGGCATGGAGCCAGCCGATGGTTCTGGGCACTAACCAGAAACAAAGGCAAAGCCATTGGTATGTGTGGCAAATTATAGAACAGAAAGGGAAATTGTTTGCATTGCTCAGGTGAGAACTACCGATAGAGGCCCAATTAAAACATCTGTTGACAAATCTAGAAAAGTGGTCCCTAACCCCATCTCTCAAAAAGGAAAATCTTCAGCTCTATCGTTACAGCCAATTTCCCAACACTTTCAGAAAGGAAATTATGCTGTGTGTGTGTGTGTGTGTGCGCACGCGTGCGCGCGCACCCGTGCACACGTGAGCATGTGTGTGCATGCACACCAAAGACTGAGTTTACATGCTGGACTTCACCCTTGTTCACTCAAGACTGGTGCTCTACCAACTGAACCCACCTCTACTTCCATCTTTTTGCTGGTTAATTATAGATAATAGTTTATCCAATTTGCCTGTCCCAATTGTCTTCAAACCTCAGTCCTCAGATCTCAGCCATCTGAGTTGCTGGGATTATAGGTGTGAGCCATTAACTGTGAACCCAGCTATGCCTAATTTTTTAGCTGCTGATGTGTGGACCTTAACATATAAAGCAGAAACCATTTACGACACTAAAAATTAAATTAGAGACAGCCAAGAGAAGTTACTAGTGTCCTTTCTAGTGCCTGGAAATACCATAGATTCTGTCTCTATGTCCTCACAGTGATGGAAAATGAGAAACAGAGGCAGAAGAGACAGAAAAAAAAACAGAGGGGGGGGAAGCAGAGCAGTTGAGCTTTAATTAAACATTCTGAATCAAGGAAAATGGGAACAGACAAAATTTTAGTAAGAGAGAAATGATGCGTGCATAAAGAGGATAGATCAATAAAATGACATGATTTGTATCCGTGACAAACATATTTATTTTCTTTTACTACAAACAGATCAAAGTTTCCCATAAGTATTCAAGTTCACAAATGTTCCTGGTATCCTGGCTTCAAATGTCCAGGAGTGTCACTAAACCAGCTGTCCTGTCCCTGGATGGTACAGTTCATCTTGACTGTAGGCCCCAGATTTGATGTCATTAGCAGTCTGGTAAATGATTAATATTACTTCCTTCCCATTTTAATTGTATAAGGTTATTTCACATGGTGTTGCATATCAAATGTCTCTAAATAAATTTAGTGCCAAAGATAGAAGTGATAAGCTTCAAAATAATACATCTCAGAAGAGTCCCAGTTGAACTCATATATATGTATATTATATATATAGTTATATATATATATATATCACTGCCTTTAACAGACATGAGATTAATGTTAAACATCAATATCTATGAATTTACACAAAACAGTGTTCCTTCCTAATGAGTGATTTGTTTAAACCCTGAAAGAGACAGGTAGCTTTGCAGAGCCAAAGTGTATTATTGTTCCATTTCAACTACAGTTCCATAATTGGAACATAAAGTCCCAATCAGGAGTTTTCTCATACATGAGGTCAAAACGAGAAGATCTCTAGCTAGCCAGAGGTATTTCTGTGTCTCTTTTCAAATGATTGAAGGCCAGTTCTTTTAGTTTCGGAAAGAAGTCAAATGTCCTTGTCTGATGGGTATTGCTTTAGGATACCACATGCCCATTAAGTTCTAGCATCTAAGAGCATGCAACGGCAGCTACTATTAGCTATGCAGCTATGGCGTTGTTAGTGTCTCCTTATATCATGTGCATGGAGATATTTTAAAGAGAAAACAGAAGGACTTATTCTCCCTAACAACCATTTATAGTACAGAATGTTCAAAGCTTGCAACCAGTCTTAAGGCAAATCAGTTGGTTACAAAATGAAGGCGGCCACAAACGTGCATGCTTTAGAAGAATGTGAACGTGGTACCTAAAATAAGAAAATCCTCTTGTTTTCCCAATTCCGTTTCTGGCTTCAGACCATCAATGAACAAACTAGAATTGGTTCACACTGTAGCACTCCATACTGGAAATGCAACCCGTCTTAGGAGATGTGAAGAAAAAGGAGTGTAAAAGAGGAAGTGTGGTTTGTTTTCCCACTGGCTAAGATTCTATCTCATTCAAAAAGGACTTGGCTCTATTAACAAAAGAAAGAAAGAAAGAAAACACTTTAAGAATAAGGGGTTTGAGATCTTTCGTGGCATTTTACACACCTCTGTACACATCTGCGGCTTCAGTCTTCCAGATTAAGAGACCAAGATTTCATCTACCAAAAGATCCTCTCTGCCTATTCTTCCTTCCCCAGTAGTATTTCCTTTCGTTCCTACACACTCCAGGAGCTTCCTAGGTAAGACGATGAAAAGTGGGAAGGGTTAGATTCTCCTGAAATCTCTCTTTTAAACACAAAACTGTCTGGAAAATTACCTGGTTGGTTCTTTTTTTTTTTTTTTTAATGGCAAGTTGTGCAGAGTTTTGACTTGAGGATTTCTCTAACACAGAGACACAGAAGGATAACTAACACCTCCAGGTGGCCGGACACCATGACCCCACTGGAGGGAAGACCTGGGTTCAGGTGTTGCCCTAGGCCAATGGATGGGGGGTGAAGGGTGGGGGTTTGTTGGGCTTCCAGGAGTCTTTGCCGGGTTTGGGGTGGGGAGGGATGGAGGGAATCAGGGGGAGACCGTACAAGGGGGATCATGGGCCGTTGGCCAGCCGGCCGGGTCACCAGTGCTGGCCCGCGGCGCGGGTGCCCAGCTGGGCCTGGGACATGGCTGGCATGGCGGTGGCGGCGGCGGCGGCGGCGGCCGCCGCGTCCCCGACGCCCGGCAGGACGGAGCGCACGGAGCGCCGGAACTCCTCGTTCCTCCAGGTGTAAAGCAGCGGGTTGAGCGCGGACAGCGCGCAGCACAGGAGCCAGCTGGCCGCCTGCACGCCCCAGGGCACGGGCAGCGAGAAGCCGCTGGCCAGGCTGACCCACACGAGCGGCTGCGTGGCCAGCAGGAAGACGCAGCAGAGCAGCAGCACCGACAGCCCGCTGAGCCGCCGCTGCGCCCGGCGCGGCTGCAGCGCGGGGGGCAGAGGCTGCGGC
>NW_012267355.1:3570956-3593939 GCF_000151885.1 Dipodomys ordii
CAGGTGGAAGTTGAGCACGCTGACCCGCTTGACGCTGACACGCACGCGGCGCACGATGCCCAGGTAGCAGTGGAGCAGCAGCGCCGTCTGCGCCAGCAGCGCGCCCGCCGCCAGCAGCGCCGGGTAGTGGATCTGCGGCGGCGAGGCCCCCGGCCGCGGGGCCCAAGGCGGCAGCAACAGCACCAGACCCAGGGCGAGCGCCCAGGACATCGCCAGCATGCCCGCCGTGTGGCGCCGCTGGTACAGCACCTGGTAGGTGGCCGGCGCCCTGGTGATGAGGAGGTAGCGGTTCAGAGCCACCAGGCAGTGGGACAGGAGGGACACCGTGAGCCCCAGGCCCAGCAACCCACCCCGGAGCAGCCGATAGCTGCCCCCGGCGCCGTCCCAGTCCGCGGGGGGCTCCACGGAGCCCGCGGGCAGGAGCCCCAGGACGGCCTCCTGGGGCATCCACAGGGCGCACACGCTGAGATCGGCCGCGCAGCCGTTCACGATGAAAGCGTTGCTGGTGGTCTGCAGCTTTCGGAAGGACGACACGAGATAGATGACCATGCCGTTGGCCAGCGTGCCCCCGATGGCCAGACCCGAGTACAGGAGCGACACCGGGATGCGCCGGCCCGCCCACGGCTCCTCTTCCTCGCACAGCAGCAGCAGCGATCCCCCGGTGGTGGAGGAGGATGGGGACGAGGAGTTGGTCATTCTGGCCAACTCTTCACCCCTCCAGCCCTAGCGTCGGCCCATCGTGACACTTGGTTGCCTGCCGAGAGAAGGGCAGAGACATCCTTGGAGGCCCTCTGCCACCCACCGGAGGCTGTGGCAGAATAATGGGCTCAGGGAGTGGAGGGGAGGGGGGAGATCGAGGAGAATGGGGGTGGCAGATGACAAGATGCCTGCCTGGGAAATGTCTCCCGTGCCAGGGTGGAGGGAGGCGGGGGGGCCGTGAAGCTGCCTTGCACACACAGCAGCTCCAGGTAAGTCCCTGGACCAAAGGCCAAATCAAGAGCAGTCCCCTCTTCCCATCCCCCATACACACACTCACACACACACACACACACACACACACACACACACAGTACAGTAGAGTATATTATCAGCTGGAGTTGTTAATTTCAAAGAGACCAGCCGGGAGAAGAAGAAAAAATAAAGAAGAATGCGAAGGGGGACAGAATGGAGGGGAGCTGGCTTTGGGGCTCGTCCCGAGCTGGTGACAGTAGCAGAGGGGGAAATACCTTCTCGGGCAGCAGTATCTGTGGTCCAGAAATCAACAGGAGAAACTCCGCGCTCAGCTTGGGATCCGTGCCAGGGGCAAAGGCCCAGCTTCTACCAAACAGCATCCAAACACCTGTCCCAGGCAGGAAGCGGCCGCTTGTGGGAAGTCTTCTCAGTTGGCAGCAGAACTGGAGAAAGTAAGGTGCCAGCAGGCTGCAAGCCCCGGGCAGGTGGGCACGCAGGCAGGCAGACAGGCAGGCAGGCAGGCAGCAAAGATGCCAGGCTGCAGAGGCTGAGCTCCAGGGGAGAGCACCAAGGGTGGTGGCTGATGTGACGAACCCACTCAGAACTCTCTCCTGCTCCGTTATACATCACGCAGGGAAGAGACAGCCTTGCCACGCTCGGCATGAATTATTCAACAGCTCCCAACTTGCAAAGGGAAGAAAAATACCTTGCTCGGAGAGTCCTGTTCTTAGCAAGTTTCTCCCTCTCTTTTCTCTCATCCTCTCAGCCAACTTATTTTCTACTCTGCCTCATTTTTCTTCCCTCCCTGTCCTTCCTTCCCTTCCACATTAGAAGGAAATCTTATTACACTTCCCCAGATTCTCTCATCTCAGTCTGATGCATGCTGGAGGCTAGACTTTTCTCAGAGATAAATACAACCCAAATACCTAGGACTAGTCTCTTCAGTCCCACATTAGAAGGACTACTTTATATTCTAATTGAAACTCACCCCCCCCTCCTTGTAAAATGAGACAAGGGTAATTATCCACAGAAAGTCTGAAAGCCTTAATTTAAATAATAATATCAGGGCTTTCTTTTTTCTTCATCACCTGACTTCTCTCTGGAATTTGTCTTTGTGTTTCAGCAGTGAAAAGAATTGAGGAGAGGTTAAAAAAAAACACGACATGGTCAGATTTAAAGTAGGTGACAGTGGTATATCAAAACAATAGGATGTTATTCAGAAATTTAAAAAATGAACTATCAAACCGTTGAAAGAGGTGGAGGAAACTTAAATGCATATTTTTATGTGAAAGAAGTCAATCTGGAAAAGGCTACGCACTGTATGATTCTACCTCTATGATCTTCTGAGAAAGGTAAAACTGGGGAGCATGGAATTGGGGTGGGGGAGAAAGGATGAAGGTTCAGAGTTCAGCTTAATTGAATTTACTCTAGACATAATCATCATTATAAATCTATCCACATCCATAGTTGGTACACCACTCAGAGTGAACCCTAACATACATTAGAAACTGAGTGAATACGTGTTTGGGTATTTTACCAGCTGAGCAAATGGACCACTCCAGTAGAATGTGTTGCCAGAAAAGCTATCAACCTGTAGGAGAAGAACAAATTTTGGTTTGGGAAATCACTGTACCCTTTGCTCCAATTTGCTAAGCAAAAACTGCTTTAAAATATAGGTTTACCAGGCGCTATTGGCTCACACCTATAATCCTAGTTACTCAAGAGGCCAAGATCAGAGGATCATGGTTTGAAGCCAGCTCAGGCAGGAAAGTCCATGAGACTCTTATCTCCAATTAATCCCAAAAGTCACAACTGGAGCTGTGGCTCAAGTGGTAGCATGCTAGCCTTGAGCTAAAAAGCTCAAGGACAGTGCCCAAGCCCCAAGTTTAAGCCCTAGGACCAGAAAGGAAAAAAAAAGTGTGCGTGTGTGTGTGTTGTTTTCTTTAAAAGTGGGTGTAAGGAATGCTTAAATAGGGATATATTGACCCGTTGTAACAATGAAATGTATAAGACATTATGTTGAAAATGAACTTTACAACTTCAGTGGGGGGGGAGGAGTTAGGAGGGAGGGAAGGGATGTAGGGGTAAAACAAAATAGGGGGTAACAAGGCTCAATAGGAAATGTACTCATTACCTTACTCATGAAACTGTAACCCCTTTGTACAGTATCTTTACAATAATATATATATTAAAAAATAAATAAATAAAGTGTGTGTAAAGGGGAAGGGAAGGCACTGAAGGAGCCAATGTGTGAAAACAAAGATGGTTTTTCATTTCAGGCCTTTTCATTGTGTGGTGTCTTTGAGATTTGCAGTCTGATATTTTAGTTTGCTTTTGCACAAATACTAATTCATTCACTCCTTTGGAAAGTTAGTTGTTCACAAGAGTATTCTCCCCAACAAACTATTTTTCCACTAGCAAAATTAGATTTCGTAAGTTTAGCTCAATAGGGAATACAGTAACAGGATGTCATAGAAGAACATGATGAGGTTAGTGGATCCCTAATTGGCCTCGTAGTGGATTCTTTGCACATCATAAGAAGTGTCCATGCAATGGCTTCAAACATGTGTGATCTAGCCATTCGCCAGCCATTCAGGAATAAAGGTTCAAAGCCTGATTGGCCAGGAAAGCTATGAAACTCTTATCTCTAACTAAGAAGAAAAAAGCTGAATTGTAGCTATGGCTCAAAGTGCTAGCATTAAGGAAAAAAGTCCAGGCCCTGAGTTCAAGCCCTAGGACCAGCACAAAACAAAGACCCCTTTCTGCTTTGAATCCCTGCTTATGAATTTAGCATTTCCCCTCCTTCATTCTGCCACTTAGGGGAGATCTGTTCTGTCTTTCAGTCTGTTCCTAAGACTAGTCTTTCAGGATGACAGAACATACCTCCCTTGCTTTTCTTTCTTCTCTTTCAAACCTTCATTTAATTAATGACTTAAGAGCGATGATGGATTGGCCCTAAGACTTAAACAGATTTAGCTGAGTTAGATTGGATCTCCGTGGAAATGATTGGTGGAGGGAGAGGAGGAGCAATGATTATTCAATGGATTGAAGGTTCAAATATCAATCTTACTGATATTCGCTTGGCTTTATTAAAGCGTTGAGTACAATAAGCACAGCAAGCCTTCAGGACATTCCTCAAATCATTTATCATGAAAACTTGTTGTTGAACATTTTAATTCTTCTCTCATGCTTCACTTAGTCATAAAAGATCATCTGCATTTGAATGCCACATCCAAGGTCTGTCCTGGCTGCTAGTTTGTGTCTTCTCTTGGGGGGGTGGGGGACAAAGTTCCATCTGAAAGACTCTGCCCCATAGGTACTTCTGTCCAAACCCTGCTTCCTCTAACCCTGGCCTATCTGGTTTTTTTATTTGGTTCCCTTTTGGTTTTACATTACAGAATTTACATCACATAAATAGAGATTTCCTTTTTTTGTGCTGGTACTGGGGCTTCAGCTTAGGGTCTGAGCACTGTCCCTAGCTTTTTGTTGTTCTTGTTGTTGTTCAAGGCTAGTACTTGAGCCACAGCTCCATTTCAAACTTTTGGTGGTTAACTGGAGAGAAACGCCTCACAGACTTTCCTGCCCAGGGTTAACCTCCAACCACAAGCCTCAAATCTCAGCCTCCTCAGTAGGTTGGAGCCACCTCAGTCTGGTAGGATTTCTTTCTCATTCTCTGTGCCAGAACAGTGGTGGGCACACAGTAAATGCTGGGCCTTGCTGAGCTCTATACGTGATTTCAGTTATTTGTCTTCCAGGTGAAACACTCAAGTGATTTCTTTGCTCCTGTCTCCGGTAGGAGCTTCCTCCACTTCTCACTCTTCCTGATGTATCTCCAGTCCCTTCTCTCCACTGCTCATTCCCTCTACCTTTCAGAGGTAGAGCCTCTGAAACCTTTTTGAGGTTGAGCCACCTCAACCTAATAAAGCTGTTCCTGAACTCCACTTCCTTCTCAAGGTGGCTACTAGACATAGCTCACTTCCTTTGTGTGCCGGAAGTGCTGTTCTCTTGTTCATCACTCATAAGCAACCCCAAGCCTTTCGTTCTCTCCATAGCTCTAGCTGAAGTCGGCAGCAACCCCTAATTGTCAACCCAGAGAGTCTTCCGTCCTCGCTTTCTCCAACTCCATTGTGGCTCACTCCTCCTCACACTTCTCTTTATTTTATTATTGCCCCCCTGTCTGCTCCTTTCCAGACACCCACCTCCCACCCCCCACCCCCCAGCACGGGCCTCTTAATGGATTGCTCCTAGCTGCTCTGTTCTTGGTTCTCATCTTTCTCTCTTTTCTCCCTAATTGATCTCATCCTGTTCTAAGCCTCCCACTTGTGCCTACAAGACACTCGAAGTTTCTTTCCTACCACCCTCAAGTTCCCCACCCCCCACCAGAGCTGCAGACATTTTGCAGTTTGCCATCAGGCTGGCCCTCGCTCCTGCCTTGCCCTGCCCTTTGTCCTGTGGCCATCACTGCCCTTAGTGGTATTCCTTACCACCACAGAGACCATGCTAGTTGTCTCCCAAAGCATTGTCTTCTATCTAATCCTAGCATCACTGTGGCTAATGTTTCTTGAGGACACATCGTGGATACCAAGCATTATTCTGAGTCCGGCCTACAGCCTACTCCAAGCCAGGCCCACTCCTAAATTTGCAGGCAAGGGGAGATGTCCAGATGGAAATCTACACACCATCTGTCTAAACGTTTAAAACTCACAAGTCAAAGTGTGAAACTATTAAATCAAAGATGTCCCAGTCTCTTTATTTCAAAAATAACACTGCTATGATAACTGGAAAGCCAAACTCAAGTTTACTGGAATGTGACAACTTGAGGAACTTGCCTCTGGCCCAAAGCCATCTCCCTACACCTCCCATCCTCCGCTCTGGACCACCCGCCAGAGATACTCTGTCCACACCCCTCCACACGACCAGCCCTGGGCATCATGGCAGACTGAGGATGACAGCTGGAAGGCACAAACCATCAGAGGGACAAAACCAGAGGGACCCTTGGTGTCCTTGCAAGCAACTTCATGAACACAGGGCCACATATGCTGAGATCACGCTACATTGTCCAGAAAGCGAACATGCTGGAGGTGTGGCTCAAGCAGTAGAGGGTCTGTCTAGTAAGTGCAAGACCCTGAGTTCAAACCCCAGTAGTGCCACCAGTAATGCAAGAGAGAGGGGGGAAAGAGGAGGAAAGGAAGGGACGGAGAGGAGGTGGGAGGAAGGGAGAGAAAGAAGGAGGGAGAAGCCGGGCGCTGGTGGCTCACGCCTGTAATCCTAGCTACTCAGGAGGCTGAGATCTGAGGATCGCGGTTCAAAGCCAGCCCGGGCAGAAGAGACCGTGAGACTCCTATCTCCAATAAACCACCAGAAAACCGGAAGTGGCGCTGTAGAAGTGGTAGAGTGCTCGCCTTGAGCTGAAGAGCTGAAGGACAGCGCCCAGGCCCAGAGTTCAAGCCCCACGACCGACAAAAAAAAAAAGAAGGAGGGAGAGAGGGAGGAAATGAATGAGTTCTAAGTGACCTTGTCCTCCAGATCCATCTTGCAGTAGTCACAAAGTGGTTAAATAACTTGCCGAAGATTACATAGCTAGGAACTGGTTCAAACCAAGGTAGACTGGTTCAAAGGTAGATTCTTGGTCCCCAGTCTCCTCCACTACACTTAGTCTTTCATAGAGTTTCATTTCTTTCCTTCATGTGGCTTGCCTGCTATCACTGTGTTCTATCACTGTACCTGAGACACACGCCCTCTCCACTCCCTCCCTCTCTCTTGGGAGCCCGCTCCAGCCATGCCCTGCAGCCTGCTGCTCAGAGTTTGTGGAGATCATTCTGACCATCCACCATCTGCATCCACTTTTGCCAAGCCAAAATCTTGCAGATCTGAGCTGAGACTCCACCTCTTGTAGGGAGTTACGGTTCTTATGACTAGATTAGTCTTAAAAGTACCTCAGTATGTCACTGCATCCTGGATTTGGGGATTCTCTCTCCAGATAATCAGCTACTTGAAGGGAAGGTTCTCATTAGTCCAGGTATGTGACACAGAAATAAATATGTGTTGAATCCAGGTGCACGTCTATAATCCTAAGTACTCAGGAGGCTGAGATTTGAAGATTGTGGCTCAAAGCCAGCCTGGGCAGGAAAGCTTGTGAAACTGTTGTTTCCAATTAACCACCAAAAAGCCAGAAAGTAGAGCTGTGGCTCAAATGGTAGAGCCATTAGCCTTGAGCAAAGAAAGAAAAATACAGGGCTGGGAAGGTGGCTCAGTGGTAGAGTGCTTGCCTTGCATGCCTGAGGCCCTGGGTTCGATTCTTCATTACCACATAAGCAAAAAGAAAAAAGCTGGAATTGGCACTGTGGCCCAAGTAGTAGAGCACTAGCCTTGAGCTGAAGAGCCTCAGGCCAGAGTTCACGCCCCACGACCGGACCCAAAAAAAAGAAAGAAAGGAAGAAAGAAAGAAAGAAACCTCATGGTCAGCACTTAGGCCCTAAGTTCAAGCCCCAGGACTGACACAAAAATCAATCAATCAATTAAATAAATAAATAAATGCTGATCACATAGACCTAGGGGCCTCTAAGATCGTAATTTCAGTCTGTTATCTTCCTCAAGACAGAAACGATTAGGCAGCAGAAGATAGTAGTTTTTTCCAAATACTTTAAAGCTTCATGAAACCACATTCCTGTGGCTTATGTTACCATATAATTTTTAAACAGAATTTTTGCTGAAAACAACCTTTCTCACAGACCCCCAAGCCCACTCCTGACAGGGTCTCATGCAAACTTTTCTGGCACTGAAGAATGTCTTGCTCTACCAAAGCATGACACAGCAACTGTCCCACATACTTTGGGAAAACAAGGGGTAAATGGTCTCAGGGAAAATTGCTCATTTTTCTACTTCCTTCACACTCTGCTCTTAGCCAAGCCACAGACCAACCTCCCTAAGCAAATTGTCTAAAATCCCATTATTTCAAATCCCAGCTGGATCTCCTCAGATCTTGGCTTCTCAAATATTATGCAACTGAGAGATTGGTATGAACTTGTTTAAATTGTAGATATTTTCCTGGGAAGGGGGTGGGGTGCTGTCCAAAACCAGGACTTGAACTCAGTACCTGATGCTTTTGTTCATTTTTTTTCAAAAGAACAAAATCATTTTTAGGCCAGAGTTGAGAATAATTCAATTATCTGCGAGCATCGGCCATCACAAGGAAGTCCAGTGGTAGAGCTTTTAGAAGATATAAAACTTACAGAGAATCACCAAGCTAGAAATTATCTGTCCTTAGTTCCATCCTGGAATCTTTTTATCTTATTTTTTTTTGGGGGGTGCCAATATTGGGGCTTGAAGACTGGGCACTGTTCCTTTGCTTTTACACTCACTGTAGGTTCTCTACTACTTGAGCCACAACTCCACTTCTGGCTTTTTGGTGGCTAATTGAAGGTAAGAGTCTCATAGACCTTCCTCCTGCCCAGGCTGGCTTTAAACTCCAATTCTCAGATCTCAGCTTCCTGAGTAGCTAGGATTAAAGGGAGAGCCACCAACGCCCAGCTGCCATCATGAAATCTTTCAACTGAGGCACACACAACCTTGTGGTGAGGTTCTCGCCTTTTCTCCTGTCCTATCAGATTTTAGAGGTTTAATATCTAAGATATTAATCATTGAGGTTTAATATGTTTGCCACAGAAACAGCAGTAGGAGACTGAACCATAGAGCCAGGTTTCTCAAATGTGACTGATTTTGTTTGTCCCCAGATCCTGGAAGATGGAACCACTTTCTGGAGACAGGATTTGGTTTTCAAATCTTGGGGAACAGGGTGTTATTAGCATCTAGCCAATGGAGGACAAGGGTGCTGATTAACATCCCACATGTACAGGACAATAAAGAATGTCCCAACCCAAATGCTGACAAGGCCAAAATTGAGAAACTATAACCCCCAAGGTTAAAAAGGTCAGGGTCAAATCCAGGGTCTGTTTGTTCCTAGTCATGGACCTTGAGGAAGCTCTTTTACCTTGATAATTGTATTTTGTCATTTTTAAGGCGGGGAGGAGGAAGGGTCACCTACCTCTGAGTGGTTCTTATAGCAATTAAATTTATGCAAAGCGCTTGACCAAGAGGCCTGCATTCCATTAAGGGGCTGAGGGTGGTGGACTATAGTGAGAGGATCCCTCAATGTAAACTAAAGTCATTACACACAGATTCCAGTAATCCAGCCTGCCCCCACCCTCTGCCCCTCAATGCCACAGGATGTTCACGTAAACTCTTCCTAAGTTTGTGCAAAAATGTGTATGTGGGCATTTGTATGGAAAAAAAATTAAGAAACTCTATTAGTTTCTCAAGAGTTTATAAGTTCAAAACCAGCCTAGGGAAGAAAAGTCCATGTGACTCTTATCTTCAACAAAAAGCCCAAAATGGAGCTGTGGCTCAAGTGGTAGAGCACTAGCTTTGAACAAAAGAGCTAAGGGACAGTGCCCAGTGGAAGCCCCAGGACTGGCACACACACTGGCACACACACTGGCACACACACACACACACACACTCAGGCAACCAAGCATCAAATAGTCCCTGATTGTTGTAGCCAACTAGAATTCACATGCTGAAATCCATCACACTGGTGATGGTATTAAGCAACGTAGTGTACGCGAGCGGATAGGAACATGGGGACTGAGGCCTCAAGGGCAGATCAGTGCCCACCGCAAAGAGAATGGATTGATCTTTTTGCCACGTGAGGACTCAAAGTGAAGATCTCCTTTATGAACCAGGAAGTGGCCTCCAACCAGACGCAATTGCCTGAGCCTCCATTTTGGAGGTCTTCGCTTCTAGAACTGTAAAGAATGAATTTCCACCACCTCTCAGTTCCCAGTTCATGGCATTTTGCTGTCACAGCCTGACTGGTCATCTGATCTTATTTTATTGGAAAGATGAAGACTCAAAGACTATGAATGATTTAACAAGTCACACACATGATGGAGGCAAGCTAGTTCAAGGTTATCCCTTAGCATACACATAATGGCTGCATTGAAATGGGTTAAGTCAGAGATCATTTTCCCAAGCATGACTCCTCATTCCACTGACTCTTCACTTAAGAATCTCTACATTTGCCTTTTTAGAGTTAATTGAGCTGTGATCTTCAAATCGCCTATACCAGAATCACTCAGGGCTGAGTCGGAACTACTGGGTCTGCAGAATCTACGGAATTTGCAGTCGCTAAAGGAGCAGATAATTTTCTTTTACCATGAAGTTATTTGGCTACTTGAGAACTTCTGGAGTGCAGGATATTTAGACTGAGCATGCTTTCAAGTGTTGATAGTGTTGATTTGTAATGTAGCCAAGGCATTTTCTTTCCTTGAACTACATTTTCAGCTTTTCCAGGAAAACCAATTTGAGCTAAAATTGCTTTGGTTTGGTCTCTATCCAAACGTTGTTTTTTTTTTCCAGTAAGGGATTTTAATATAGAAATTTTCCCCTTTCTTTCAGATCCATTGCCTCCAAAAGGATCGTGTCCCTTCATGTGTGTGAATGTATGATAAAACCACATGGTGAAGGCCAGGCATGGTAGTTCATGCTTATAATCACCGCTATGTGGCAGGCAGAATTAGGAGGATCACAGTCTGAGTCCAGCCCCGGATAAAAAAACATAAGGAAAAAGGGTGAACCAATGCAACAGCAATACTTACAAGACACTACGGTGAAAATGAACTTTATACCTTGGGGCTGAGAGGAGCTGGAGTGGAGGAGGGAAAGTGAGAATAGCTGTAACCCCTCTGTACATCACCTTTACAATGAAAGAACTTTTTGTAAAGACACTATCTGGAAAAAAATTACTAAGGCAAAAAAAGGAAGGCATAAGAGCATGGTTCAAGTGATAAAACACCTCCCTAATAAATGTAAGTCCCTGATCTCAAATCCCAGTACCACGAAAGGTTTTTAAAAAAAGTCCAGAACATGAGGTCCCCCTCTTAACAAATCTTTCAATTCCTAGCACTGTAAGTACAAATGTCTAGACGCTTCTCATCCTGTTTTTTCAAACCTATGAAAACAGCAACTCTTGTTTTTCCCAGGCTTTTTCTGACTCTCATGGATTCCTGCATGGTGGTTTTAACTCCACCGGTGCTCTGCTGTAGTATTTCAGTAACTGCTATGGAGTGAGTGAATAGATATCCACCTACATTCACATCTCCAAACTGTGGATAAATGTGAGTTCTCATCCTTTTAGGCCAGTGAAATCCTGTTTGGGAGAGAGCTAGTTAGCTTTCCACCAAGTCCTTCTGCAAAATCATTCCACAGTGTTTGCTCACCACAGAAACTTTGCTGAACCAGATCTCATTGGTGTCAGCAACCAACATCTGGCCCTGTGTGTGTGTGTGTGAGTGTGTGTGTGAGTGTGTGTGTGTGTGTGTGTGTGTGTGTGTATCTGGGTCCAGGGGTTTGAACTTGGCCTGGCTGCTGTTCCTGGTTTTTTTTTTTTTTTGTTTTGCTCAAGACTAGTACTTTACTATTTGAGCCACAGCTCCACTTCTGGATTTTTGGTGGTTAATTGGAGATCAGACTCTCCTGTCCAGCCTGGCTTTGAACTATGATTCTCAGATCTCAGCCTCCTGGGTAGCTAGGATTACAGAGTGAGCCACTGGCACCTGGCATATGTACATATTTTCAAAGCACCTGTGCTACCACTCTTTAAATCATGTTAGCTTCATTTTTCATTACTTTTAAAATTATTTTTAGATTACAATATCTTAAAGCTATATTAATGCACATTTTCATTTCTTTTTCTTTTCAGGTCATGGGGCCTGAACTCTGGGCCTGGGCACTGTCCCTTAGCTCTTCAGCTCAAGGCTAGCACTCTACCACTTGAGCCACAGCACCACTTCCGGCTTTTTTCTTTTTGCTTATGTGGTGCTGAAGAATCGAACCCAGGGCCTCAGGCATGCAAGGCAAGCGCTCTACCACTGAGCCACCTTCCCAGCCCCCACATTTCCATTTCTTGTAATTAGTAACTATCAGGTAGGTGGCATAGTTACTGTAAGCAAAATTTCTAAACTAGTCTCTCTCTATCTCTCTCGCACTCTCTCTCTCTACCTCCTCTCTCTTTCTCTCTGGTACAGGAGATGAACACTTACACAAATGCTAGATAAAACAACCTACCACTGAGCTACACATAGCTCATTATGGCTTTTAAAGCAAAGATTCCAGACTGGAAGTGTGGTGAGGCCATGAGCAAAAAAGCTAAGCAAGAAGTCAAGGTCCTGAGTTTATCGCCTGAAACCAGCACACATGCACACACACGTACGTGTGTGTATGTGTGTGTGTGTGTGTGTGTGTGTGTGTGTATGAGAGAGAGAGAGAGAGAACTTTTGCCAACTCTATTGTTGCCTGAAACCAGTTGCAGAATTGAAGACATCGATGGTTGCATGTTTATTACGACCAATAGAGCACTTTAGAAGAGGAAGCTATACCACTCCAAATGCCTTCATTTGAAAACAAAACAACTCTGACCCAGCTGGAGTTCCAAAAAGTTCCTAGCTCTCAGACCTCAGTTCCCCACTTCCTAACCAAGTCAGAAAGCAGAAATTTTGACAGCAGCTCCTTGGGAAAGTACACCTTTAGGTAAGCTTTAGTCACTACAAAACGACTTGGCTATGACCCAGCCAGCTGCCCTTCTACAGTGTGGCAGAGTGAAAGCAGTCCCTTAGCTGGTGCTGGAGAATCTGACTGGTGGACAATTCCTACATGGATGGGAATTTCCTTTGAATGAGAAGTAACCACTGACTGGGCCATGCAAAACTCTGTGGCATAGTGTAGATACTTGGTCTGCTCCTCGGTGTCGGCCATTTTGTGTCATGCTAGCCAGGTGTGACTACACAGCCAGTTCCAATAAAAACTGTGGAGGCTGGGTCTCTCATGACTTTCCTGCTGCACACTACTTCCAGTGTGTTGATGCAGCTTGTTGCTAGAGAATTCAGCAGGTGGTCCTCTTAGAAAATATTACCTGGTTTCCTACAGATTCCAGCCCATGCATCTCTTCTCCTTGCTGACTTAATGTGCAGTCTTTCATGTAATATATCGTAGCTGCTGCATGCTGCTTTGGGCTAAGTCTTTTATTTCGAGCTGGAGAAACTGGGAAAGGGTGGGGGGGGATCCCCAATATAAACAGCTCTCCTAGGTCTCTAAGAGCCTGACTTAGTCATTGACTTTGATTTCTCCTCCAGACCAACAGAGTGAACTTTTCCTCTTTTGGTTTACCTTAGAATTAACAAATCTGAACTACCTGTCACTTAAACAGAAATCCTTAATTAAGGATAATTTTCCCAACAGATTTGACTTTCAAATAGATCAAGCGATTCTGCAATCACTGTTTGTCAGCTTAGTCAGTTTCTCAGGGTTGTGCTGAGCAGCCTGAGTCTTTGCGGTGACAAGGCAGTGGTCCTTATTGGGTGTCTGGTGCAGTGTCAGGACAGAACTCCCCAGGCCGGGGCCCTGTGGTCCTGTGTTCTACCTATCACCAGTGGCACAAAGCCAAATGTTTTCTTTAGTTTTGCCATTCAATGTCCTTCCTGGTCAGGTAGCCTTGGTCATTGAAGGTCACTAAAGGTCACTGAAGATCATGAGCGCTACTATGTTCTAGCTAGTAGCAACTGTAGTGAGAAAAGTCTTTGGCCCACAGATAGATCAGGGCCATAGGAAAGAGAAGAAGATTATACACTGCCTCAGCTCAGGGCAAGCTAAGCCTACCCAGCCCTGCTGGGCACTCACAAAATGCACGCTAAGGACAACACTCAAACTGCTTTAGAAAGAAACTGTCTACATCTTTCTAGAATTGATGGAAACTTCTGGAATATGCCTCGTTGGGTATCTCTTAAAATGTATAGAATACAATTAAAATTCTGCCTTCAAGACCATCGCTCCTTATTTATTTTGTTGTGGTTGTTTTTTTAACTTTGTATTGTTATTATAAAGGTGATGTGCAGAGGGGTTACAGTTACATAAATCACATGAAGAGTACATTTCCTTTTGGACAATGTCTCCCACCTCCTGTCTCCACCTATAAGTTGTATAGTTCATTTTCAACAGTTTCTACTGATTACCACTGCTTTATTTACTTATTTATAAAGGCAAAGACGAATAGATCTTTTAACTAATCTCAAGCCTCTTCTCTGTTTCTTTCAAATTTCATTTAACTTCCCAAAGGGAAATGCTTTAGTTACATTAAGCGTAGTAAAGCTACATTAGCTCTAGAAAAGGTCAGGAATAAGAAAGACGGAGACTGTCATCATACATTCCTAATCTCTGCTTCAATTTGTCTTTTGAGCATTGTATTCTAACATATCTGATATAATTATTGAGGGGATCTATGGGGGAGATTGAAAAATTCCACTTTGGAAAAATCCCCTCCAAAAAAAACAGTAAAATAAATCCCAATAGGAAATCCAGATTTGGATAAAGATGTGCATAAATTTGTCCAACTGAAGAAGAGAGGACAGATACCCCATGACATCTGAGAAGATTACAGATCTTAACCTTTAAGCCCTCAAAAACTGGCGGCCAAAGCTGAGAGCTTATGGCTCACACCTGTAATCCTAGCTACTCAGGATGCTGAGATTTAAGGATCATGGTTCGAAGGCAGCCTGCAAAGGAAAATCCGTGATACCCACCTCCAACGAACTAACAAAAAAGCCAGAAGTGGAGATGTAGCTTAAGTGATAGAGCACTAGCCTTAAGCAGAAAAGCTCAGGGGCTTTGCCCAGGGCTTGAGTTCAAGCCCCAGGACAGGCACACACACACGCAATTAATACTAATTGTGTTCAAAACTTGCTCCCCTGTGGTAGCCTGCTGTCTGCAAGCTACCTCAAGTCCTTTTAGAAGAGAGTTATACTTTAGATCATTTTATTTTTATAATGTATTTAGTGTAAGTATTTGCAACTGTGGTCATTTCTAGTATGTTGTTTTGCTTTGCTTTTTAGTCGTTTCTCCAGTTCCCACCCTACCCCATTTTTCACTTGCAGTACAATTTCTCAAAACTGTTTGGGCCAACTTGATTCAATCCAAAGACGAAACAGCAAAGAAGAAACTCCCCTCCACGTTGGAGGTCAGCAGGTGAAAACAATGCACAGGAGTGAGTGAATCAGCCAATTTGTTTGTCTACTTAAAACAAGTCACCCCTATCCAATATATTTTAAATGCATTTTTACCTAGCACTTACAAAATAAAATAGTTGAACACTCTCTAGAAAAGCTATTTTTTTCTCTCCTTCTTGATATGATTATCATAATTCAATCCATAGAAGAGAACGGGGTGGGAATATATTAACATTTCAATTCAGCTCAAAATAACCTGATACAACTATTTTCTACTCTCCTTTATAGGTCATGATTGCCACCCCTATGCAACCTCTGTGTAAATAAAGGACTTTGGATGTCATGCTTTTCATGTGTCTCCTGTTGTGATCCAGAATTCAGCTCAGAAAGGACAGTGACTAGAGTCTTCCTTAGTGGAGTGTTCACAGAACTCACCACCTCTCGCAGCAGCATTAACTCTGCCTCAAGAGCACAGACCACAAAGAAGGTATGAAACGTCATGCTGTTCTACTTATACACAAGCAAGTGGCTTGGGGGGTAGGGGGGAAACAGCTCACCTGTTACTCAAGAAAGCAAGTGAGAACAGATCCAAACATGCATGTGTGTCGCTTACAGTCGGTAAATTCATATTCCTGCAATATTTGAGTCCTAGATGACAGAAACATAGAAATAACTGAGTAGTCTTGCCACATGTGTTTTGAGATTTATACATCTTTTTGCCTTTAAGAGTAAGACAATCATGCAAACTCCATGATCAATAGGTAAGAAGATTGTTGAAAGTGGAAATTTTTAATCAATTATTTTTGTAATTGCCAGCACCAGAGTTTTGTGACTGTATGAGTCAAGTTCATTGCTCCAAATGCAACCAAAAACTGATGACAAGGACACAGGAAGAGAAGGTGAAAAGTTGAGAGCTTTATTACAAAAAGACAAATTAACAGACGCCTCTAAAGAGGCATAACTGTCCACCAGATGGACAATTACTAGGCAGGAAAAGTGGACACAGAGACAAAGTTTATTTGAAAGTAAGAATCAAATGTCCGGAGAAACTGAGGAAAAATCTCTTAGCTATTGGAGGGTTGGTATAAGCTCTGGACTGGGAAGGTTGCCATACTGTGTTTTCTACCTGCTTCCCAGACAAGGAAGAGGGGAGAACATGGGAGGAGGAGAGGGAGGAGGACGGGGAGAAAAGAAGTGGAGGGGGAGGTGGGAAATGGAGGAGGAGGAGGGAAGAGAGGGAGAGTTCAGACGACTTCTCTAATGTAAGGGAGTGAGAAGTCGGGCCTGGAAATCAGTTAGCCCCACTGTAGGCTCTGGAGTTCCTCTTTTATACTTCTTGGAGAGTCTCGCTGCCCTAACATCTGGTTGAGTGGTTGTCATTCACCCAAGGGGACCATACATCTGCTCCAGCATCACCGAGGTCTTTGCTTTCTTGAAGCCATTATCTGGACTTTGCAGAGGAGGAAGTAGAGGTTCCACTGGGGCGTCTCTGCTTTCCCAAGGTCTTCTGGAAGAGGAGGTGCAGGCTGGATAGCCCATCTCTGCATTCCCCAGGGTCCCAGAAAGAAGGGGGTGCCACTCCTTATCCATCCATCCACACAGTTCTAAATCTCCCTCAGCCAGAACACAGGGCCTTGTACACCTGCTTAGCTTTTTGGGTACTCTACCACTTGAACCACAACTCTGCTTCCTGCTTTTTGCTGGTTAATTGGAGATAAAAGTCTTTCTCAGATTTGTCTGCCTGGCATGGCTTCAAGCGATGATCCTCAGATCTCAGTAGCTAGCATTGTTGCTGACGTGAGTTACCAGCGCTCAGCTTGTTTCTTTTGCTTTTTGTTTGGTTGGTTGGTTGTTTTTTTTTTTTTTTTTTGGTGGGTCATGGGGCTTGAACTCTGGGCCTGGGCACTGTCTCTGAGCTCTTCAGCTCAAGGTGAGTGCTCTACCACTGGAGCCACAGTGCTTTTCTAGTGGTTTATTGGAGATAAGAGTCTCATGGACTTTCTTCCCCAGCTGGCTTTGAACGGCGATCCTCAGATCTCAGCCTCGTGAGTAGCTAGGGTTATAGGGGTGAGCCACCGGTGCCCGGCAGCCTATTTGTTTCTTAACCTGCAGCTATTTCCCCCTCCCACAATAATTTCATCTATAGGAGAAGAGGTATTTCTTCAGTAGGTTCATGATTCCTAAGACATCTTTTACCTAGGATGTGGTCCCATGAGACCCTTAGTACCCATGTTTATTTCCTGCAGTTTTGTGAGGAGAGCTAACTGCAGATTACCAGCGCAAGAAATGAAGCCATCTTCCTGCTCCCCTGCTGGGAAACCCAGAGAGCCCCAAGTTCATATGAGAAAGGTCTCCAATAAACATCTTTCCAAGCTGATGCTCTGGGCATCAGTCCAACAGAGGGTTAGTTTGTTCCATCTGATTTGATTCTCTAAATTCTCTTTTAGAAAGGTGCCCAATCTTCCTTCTGATAATCAGTAGATATATCAGTCAATAATCATCAGTACTGACAAATGACCCACAACACTGGTCCTCAGCAGTATTTTTTTTTTGGAGGGGGATCGATTGTGGGGCTTGAACTCTGGGCCTGGGCCCTGTCCCTGAGCCCTTCAGCTCAAGGCTAGCGCTCTACCACTTTGAGCCACAATGCCACTTCCAGTTTTCTGGTGGTTATTTGGAGATAGGTAAGTGTGAGCCACTGCTGCCCAGCTTCTCAACAGTATTTTATTAATTTTATTCTAAAGGAAAATAAGAAAGAAGGAAGGAAGGAAGGAAAAGAAGGAAGGAGTGAAGAGGAACATTATGTGACTTGTGTGGAATTCAAAGTAGACTGTCCCTCTTAGTTCACTGTACATGTTTATGTCAATGACACAACCTGGCAGGCCAAGAAAAGACAAACTACCAATCCATAATAAAGATCCTGAGAAACCCCAAAGGGAACCAACCATACTGAGTCAAAAAATAAAATTATAGCCAGACACCAGTGGCTCATGTCTGTAATCCTAGCTACTCAGGAGGCTGAGGTCTGAGGATGGCAGTCCAAAGCCAGCCCAAGCAGGGAAGTTTGTGAGACTCTTATCTCCAATTGACCACCAAAAATCTGGGAGGAAGCTGTGGTTCAAGTGGAAGAGTACCAACCTTGAGCGAAAAGCTAAGGAACAGCACCCAGACACTGAGTTCAAGCCCCAGTACCAGCACATAAACAAACAAAAGAAATTTCAGTACATTGGTTATTCAAAATCCAAATTACAAAAGCCCAGGAATAAATTGCATAAAACTTTTATTATTTATTAGCAGTGTATTATCTACACTTTAAAATAGAACAAAATATCTTTTGGAAGATAAACTATTCATAACAAAATACATGTCAAACAACTTTATCAATGGAGTAGAATTACTTTGCTATATATTTTTTATGGTGTAGACCTCCCTTTCTTGATGTGTCTATGTATGCACATGTGTATAAGTAATTTTTAAGACATACACATGTAGATACATATGACTTAAACTCACACACATAATTATGGAAAATTTACAGTAGTCAACCTCACAATCATTTCAATAGCTGCACACAAATTAGTGTTCACAGAAGTGAACACATCAGTACAGTTCCCTTTCCCCTACTTTTTAAATGTCATCTGAATTACTTTTCAATCATAATTTAAAAAAATACTATCATCTTCCTATACAGCTAATCATTTTTTACATTAACTCATAATAAAATACAGTATCTTTCCAGCTTTTGAAAAAGATATACAATTTAACTCCTCTTATTTTAACTTTTGATTCCCAAAGCATATAAATCCATTTTTTTTCCATCCACGGAGTACAATTATTTGGTACTGCAGTGACTGAAAAATAGAATAACAAACCTGAGTCAAACATTCATCAGATGCCTTTTTGAAAGATGTAAAAAAAAAAATCAAAACATGGAGAAAATGACTTGCTGAAGCACATACATAACAGGATCTCAAGTCACCCCTTCCTAATTAATACGATAACGTATTCCTAATAGATACAACAAAAAACTTCAGATGAATCCATTTCACTTGTCATGTCAGTGTTGCCCATTAAAAAAAAAAGTCTGGCAGAGAATGAGAACCCAAGGCCCTCCCTCTCCCAGGCAAATGAAATTGCTTACAGGCTCTGAAGCATGAATATAAAAATCACACGTACACACAGGGCAGTAAGGCCTTTGGGACCCTTCTGTTTCACACTAGGTTCACACACACCAAGGGGGCTGTACTCTGTTCAAAAAATATCTCCTTTACTATGGAGAATTACTTAGCAGCGTCTTTTCCAGTTTTCTTCTTCATCCATTTAAAAGTGGTGTCAGACCATAGTACATTATGAACCCATCTTGTATCCAAAGCAAGAAGAGTCTAATTGACTGAATCACTTCTGAAGTGCTTTTTTGTTGGGGGCAGGGGGAGGTGAGGAGGAGGGAGAAGACATTAGAATAATCATTGTACACTTAGGGACAAAGCTCTTGGAAATTTCAGACATGGATTTCAACATATATACCCCTCCTCTGCATATGTACAGAGTTAAGTAAGATAATAAGTAAATGGTTTAAGGCATTAAAAAAAAAGCACTCTTGGGAAAAGTGCGAAGAAATAAAAGCACTGGAATGTGGAGTCCTTTCATAGAGAAGAATCCTGCTTTCAGGAGAAATATCCAGTGAAGCTGATTTCGAACTGGACTGCCTGCTAGAAACAAGGCTGATTTAAATGGCTCCAGAATGAAACCAAAAGAAAACAGTTTTGTCTTAAATAAGCCCTATCAAAAAGATTCTACTCTTGGTATAGAGAAACTTGACTTCTTTAAATTAAACTTTCTCACTTATTTTATCTTAATGAGGAGGAATTCACTGTAGACAAAACCATACTAAAACGAAGTCTTAAAATACAAATTTTTGGTAGCAAACAGCAGGAAAATCTAAATCAAAATATAGTCTAGGTTTTTTATACATCATTTTTAGATATTTATAAATTTATCAAAATAGACTTTCAAAGTTCACAATACATACATAATATAACACTGTACATATAACAAATGTATTACTGAAATACATTAGAAATAACCTTTCGAAATACCAAATTCAACATTAAAACTGTCTTTTTTTTTTTTTTTTAAAAAAAAAGGGTTGAAATCTCCATAAACAGTTTCAGTGCATTTATAGTAGTCATTTAGCCAGATTTCTGGCTTCAAGTCTCTCGAAGGTATTATCTTAGTGCTTTCTCTAATGTAAGGTAAAGAGCAGGAATCCATGCGGTAAGTAGGAACTTTTTGTCCACACTGCCCATCCAGATGTCTAAGCACAGCCGCTTTCACCGCAGTGGCAAGGCCTTAGTAATGAACATATTCGGACTGAAGGGACTGTGTGGGGAGAGACATAAGCCAAGGTTAAATTCCACCCCAAACCACACAGCAACCTGCTTCAACACAAGGCAGCACAAACAAAATGCAAACTTAAGGGGGGGAAATAGAGAAAAAAAATAGAAATAAAAAGGTAGAGATGTGAAATGACTACAAGGAAACTATGTTTCTAAAGACTCTAGCTGCTCCGGATGGCTGAGAGCTGAGGATCACAGTTCAAAGCCAGCCCAGGCCAAAAAAAAGTTAGTGAGATTCTTAGCTCCAATTAACCAGCAAAAAAAAAAAAAAGACAGAAGTGGAGGAATGGCTCAAGTAGTAAGGCACCAACCTTGAGCAAAAAAGGCCAAGCGAGAGCACAAAGCTCTTAATTCAAGCTCCAGTATTGGCACATTTTATTAACTTATTAATAGTTAATTTTACTAACTTATTAATAGTATTATTGAAAATGAAAGAAGTAGCTTAAGTTCATTTTTTTTTTTTTTGCCAGTCCTGGGGCTTGAACTCAGGGCCTGAGCACTGTCCTTGAGTTTCTTTTTGCTCAAGGCTAGCTCTCTACCACTTGAGCCACAGCACCACTTCGGCTTTCTTTGGTTATGTGGTACTGAGGAATCAAACCCAGGGCTTCATGCATGCTAGGCAAACACCCTACCATTAAGCCACATTCCTAGCCCTTAAGTTTAATTCTTACGCTACTCAAACTATTAAATGGTATTATAACTAATTAATATAGTTAGAATAAACTTCGAGAGAGCATATACTTTTTATTTAATACCTATTAATGACATAATAGTAATGCTTCAAAGGTAGCAAAATTAGCATCCATCCAAATGCTTTCCCTTAAGAAGGTTTGAATTTAATGCATATGTTACAAATCCTTTCCATTAAAGGAACAAAAATACACTAAAAGCTTGATTTTAAGACCTAAGAGCATTGCTGCAGAAAATGAAAACTAAATAAAGAATAAGCCAAGTTTGAGTACACAGTCCTCCTACACTGTGTTAACATATAAAAGGGATATAATTGGGATCTGTAATCCGAATGCACAGAGACATAAACCAGGAAAAGAGAAGACCTAGAGAATGTTTGTCAATTAGTTATTTTTGAGCAGCACATGGTAGTTAAAAAAAGAAGGAACATAAATTAAGTTCTAAAGACTGCACCATTCTGTGGACACAAGATTTTTTTTTCTTTGTTGCTGTTGTTTTTAATATACTATGTGATTTTATTTTTCATTTGTATGTTCTTCCTACTATGGTATAAACCCCTGTTGTCACTGTATTTGATTCCAGTGCCCTGCATCTTGTATATACATTTTTCTAATTTGGGGAGGGGAAGGAAAATAACAAAATGCTGAAACAAGGATACAGGTTGACCCATTGTAACAATGAGATGTACAACATACTATGTTGAAAATGAACTTTACAACTTGGGGCAGGAGGAGGAGGAGTTGGGGAGGTGGAGAGAGAAGGTATGGTAGGAGACAAACAAAGGAGGAGGCAACAATGCTTGATAGGAAATGTATGTATGACCTTGCTCATGTAACTGTAACCCCTCTCTGTACAGTATCTTTACAATAGAATTTTTTAAATAAAAAAATAAATGTTGCACCATTCTAACCAAATGCCTTAAAACAGATTTTTCGAATTGATCTATAGCATTTTTAACAGATTTTACCAATTTTGAGACACCCCCCTCCTCCATTTTGGTTATGATATAGGTGTCAGTACAAAACAATCTTTCTATTATGCCAAGAATTTATCAAAGGATTCCAATTACATTTCTAAGTGTCAGCAAACCTTATATCCATCAATAACTATTTTCTACATCCTATTAGCACAGTGAGCTCTCGAAGAGTTAGAGTTCCTGACCTCAAAGGGCAAAACACTCAACAGTCACAACCGCATAGGGTGAAAAGACAGACAATGTGTGTCAATGTTCACTATATTATACATAGGGTAAGATTTAACATTGTGCAACAGAGAAGAATTCAGAGAGGGGTAGTACAGGAAACAAGGATCAGTCTAGAGTCTGTAGGCTTCAAGGAAAAAGTTAAAGAAAAAAAAAGATAAAGAGACTGCAAGTTGACTTTCTTGATACCAGATGTGTTTTTTGCTAAGTCTTCGAAATGATCAAGAATTCAAGCACTATAATGTAAATATACCTGAGCCCACAGAGAGACTAAAGAAGCTAAGACATTGCAGAAGTAGGTAAGTCCCTTGAAGCCCAGAGCATTTAGTTTACTTTTGCTTTTTGGTGGTGGTCCTAGAGCTTGAACTTAGGGCCTACACACTGTTCCTGAGCTTCTTTTGCTCAAAACTAGCACTCCACCATTTGGGCCACAGCTACATTTCTGGTTTTGTTCTGAGTAGTTTAGTGGAGATAAGAGTCTTATAGGCTTATGCCAGGCACCTGTGGCTCACACCTGTAATCTTAGCTACTTAGGAGGCTGAGATCTGAGGATCGCAGTTTGAGCCAGTCTGGTAAGTCCCCATGAAACTCTTATCTCCAATTAACCACTCAAAAACCAGAAGTAGCACTGTGGATCAAAGTGGTAGAATGTTAGTCTTCAGCAAAGGAGCTCAGGGACAGCACCCAGGCC
>NW_012267355.1:3593989-3616324 GCF_000151885.1 Dipodomys ordii
AGGCTTTTGTACTCAAGGCTGTGCTGTATCACTTGAGCCACACTTCTACCTCCAGCATTTTGCTGGAGGAGATAGGAGTCTCACAGATTTTTCTACCTAGGCTGGCTTTGAACCACAATCCTCAGATCTCAGTTTCCTGAGTAGCTAGGATTACAGGATGGAGCCAGCAGTACCTAGCTCAGAGCATTTTTCTAGTTGCTTTGTCCCCAGTTTCTGAAGTCTGGTTAATGATCACAAGCAGAGGCAGGTGAAGTACCAGGAGGAGATCACATAGACACATGGGAATATTTATCCTTTCTTTAGCAGAAGTCAGACTACTCCTCAAACTGTTTACGAATGTAGAACAAAGTTACGTTTCCAAGTGCCTCTTACAGCCTTAGGGCTCCATCGATTCCCAGTGTATAGATAATACAGCAAACAGCACCAGGCAAGTGACTTTTGTTACAGATTTCTGCTAGGGTACTTATATGTCCATTCATGTGGGGGGGGGTAAATGTGTGTATATTTAGATTTGATTATTTATGAATTATCGTATCCACAATCTGAAAAATAAGTTTCTCGTAATTATTTAGTCTCCTGGACAAAGCCTTGGCTTTCACATAGCAGAACTCACAGACTCTGGCTGCTTTTTAATTCAAAATACAGTTCATCATAATCTCTATTGCTATTTCCTTTTTGCACAAACTGCTCTCCTGTGTTGTCGAAATGGTACTAGGAGCCTCAGCAAACAAAATTCAGACTACCCTGCCAGGTACCATGTCTCATGCCAATATCCTACTCAGGAGGCTGAAATCTGAGGATTCTGCCTTGAAGCCAGCTCAGACAGGCAAATCCAAGAGACTCTTATCTCCAGGTACCTAGCAAAAAGCCAGAAGCGGAGGTATGGCTCAGCTGATAGAGTACCAATCTTGAGTGGAAAAAGCTAAGCAAGAGCATGAAGCTCTTCAGGTCTTACGACCAATGCACCCTCTCTATCACGCTAGTTCATTCATGCAACGTGCAAGTGTCCATATGGGGGCAGGGGAGGTAAAATAGAGTACCAGAGCTCTCCAACAAAGACACAATCCATCATTTCTCTAGAAAGAAAGTTAAGACAAATTAAAGAAAAAAAACAGTAAGAAGGGTTTAGCAAGTTACTCTGGCTTTGGTATTTCATAATAAACGAGATTCTTCTTATTCTCAACTACAAATCTTAATGGGAATGGACGTAAGGAAGTGGAAGATTCTTATACTCTTCAAGATCTAACCCTGGAAGGTCAGGAACACGTAGGTTTTGAGTGCTGATTGCCCACACAACTGTCTGGGTCAGCTGTTCTCAATCACAACTGAGAAAATCTCAAGGAAACACTGCAGAGTTCTCTTGAAATCTTAGCACAGAAGAGAGACAGATAGGCCACTTTAGTTCCTGCTTTGACCTGAAACACATGATTGTAAAGCATAACTCCATGCTTCTTAAGTAGGCACAGGGCAGACTACTTCCTTTAAAAAAAAAAAAGTCTCCATGTAACATAAAATTACAGCTTGGACACGTTCCAAAATTGACATGAGGCCACCAGTGGAAAATTCCACTCCAGACCTCATGTGACAGGTCACAGGCAACACACGGGTGCACTCAAAACGCTGCATTAAATCACCTTCCATGCCAGGTGTTGTAATCCTGGCTACTTAGGATGCTGACATTCTGGAGATTGAAACTTGAAGCCAGCCTGGACAGGAAAGTCCTTGAGACTCTTATCACCAATTAATTGCCAAAAAAAAAAAAAAAAAAGCAGGAAGTGGAGCTGTGGCTCCAGTGGTAGAACATTAGCCTTGAGCACAAAATCACAGGACAGCACTTAGGCCCAGAGTTCAAGGCCCAACACTGGCATGTACGTGTGCATGCACACACGTGTGCACACACACACACACACACACACATTCACACACACACAATTCCTTCAGGCATAAAAATCATATATGAAACAAATGAAATTCAATTTTGAATTGAACTCTCCCCAACAGATCTCATTATGTATATACAAATACATATACAAGGATATATTAATATTCTTGATAGCACACGAGCAAAGCAACGTCTTGGTATTAGTCATCTAAATGGGAGGAACTAGTGACCTGGAATATATTCCAAAAATCAAAGCACTCCTGGACCCACGCATTTTGAATAAGCAATTGTCAACCCAAACTAATATTTTGGAAATAATAAATTAAATAATAAATAAAAATAACCAGTTAGGAGGCATTTTAATATTATAGAAAGAATACAAATATATTTTGTATTTAAAAAAGAATGTCACAAGTGCAGTTGATTTTATTAAAATAGATTAGAATAAAACTAACTAAAGTTCTTAAGAAACTAGGCTGACTACTCAGCAGGTCTTCTGATGGCTATCTATGGGATCATTGCTATATGCCAAACACAGCTCTTACGTGTAGTCATCATTGACCATCATTAACTATTACATGCAACCCATTTCACAGATGAAGAAATTGAGGTACAAAGCATGGAAGATCCCACAACTAGGAAATACTAGAGTCAGAGTTTGAAGCCTATGAGTCTGGCTTTAAAGTGCTAATCCTTGCAACCTTGTAAATCACCTTCCAGCTTTTGTCCTGAGACAATCACACATTTCAGTCCAACATTCCCTCTCAGCCCAACAAAAATGTTAGACAGACACTGTCAGACAGGGTGTAATCCCAAGAGAAAAAAAAATGATTAAATTACAGAAAGATGTAACACTTATTACCTGGTAGAGATCACACATTCAGATCACTTTCACCTAGACTAAATCAAAAAGTGCTTTTGAAAAGATTCTAAATTAAAAGGAAATTTTCTTTCCTTTCTTAAATATTCTAGTTAAAGTTTTAATGCCACTGGGCCGAGTTTTGTTGCTGTTACCATATCGATTGATACTAATGTGTCTAATATAAGAAGAATCATGGCAATGACATTGGAAATGGCCAGGTGACTTGGGGTCATGAAACTTAGTACTTGCTTATATAATTAAGAGATTTTAAGTTTTCATATACAATATTAGATTCATTTGGTCAGTAAGTATCACGGGGTTGTAATGAGTTAAGGCTTGGTCACATTTCACAGAATTATTACAATAGGAATGCTACAAGAATAATAACAGCAATATTCAACCTGGAAAATGGGATAAAATGTCCTCAATACTTGCAGCCTCAAAAAAAATTATGTCAAAATATAAGCTTCCATCAAGAAATCTTTTTCCCTGAAAGCTGTAAGATTTGACATAATTCGAAGTGTTAGGTAAGGAGATCAAGACAATTTGTACTGTTCTGCAAATTCTCTACTAATCTGTTTTGGGTAGATGTGGGTATTCACTTTAAAAATTTGGCTTTTCTAGAGCTATTTCTTTATATCAAACAGCCCAGTTACCTAACCATGGTAGAAAACCATATAATAATTATAAGCATAAATACTATACTGATCATTAGTAGATAAAACTATAAGTTGGCTATCAACTTAGGGCAAATTGTGAAGGATGAAGAAAAGATCACCATCTTTATTCAAAGAATGAATAAAGTGCCAGCCACCAGTGGCTTACATCTGTAATCCTAGCTACTCAGGAGCTGAGATCTGAGGATGACAGTTGAAAGCCAGCTCAGGCAGGAAAGTCCATGAGACTCTTACCTCCAGTTAACCAGCAAAAGGCCAAAAGTAGAGCTGTGGCTCAAGTGGCAGAGTGCTAGCCTTGAACAAAAAACTCAGGGACAGTACCTAGGCCCTGAGTTCAAGCCCCAGGACTGGCACATAAAAAAAGAAAATGAATGAATACTTATGAACTAATGTTCAAGTCTTGTGAATGATGGACACAGGGGCCTAGAAAGTTAGTGTTCTCTTAGGACAAATTCTTGTCTCAAATGGACTTTTGCCATATTTATTGTTTTTTTCTTTTTGCTCCAGTTCCCTATTTTTTTCAAGTCCCTTAAAGAAGAAAAAATAGTTTTTCTGGTTATCCCTGGTATGAGTTTTAACTAGAAACAAACACACTTCAACAAAAAGTTTGTTTTAATGTGATAATTAAAGGCAAAAATACAGATTTGGTGAAATAGGAATTTATATATAGCTCCCATGTATGAAGATTTAATTAACAAATACATCGCTGGGGAAAATATGATTTATCTGTAATTAACTCTATGCTCCTGGGTCTCTTCATGAGTTTGTAGTTTTGTATTATTGCTTAAGAATTAACATGCAAAATATGTGTGTTGATACATATTTATGCAAATGTGGTTTTCAACACTTAAAATATTTCCTTCTGTTTACATAATGCATACATCTCCAGTAACACTGGAGGAAACATAGCTGTGTGAGATTTTCAGGACATCATGTGATTACAAACACAAAAAGCTAATAAATCAACTTTTGAAATGACTGCATACATTTCTCCCGAGTGTTCTCCGTGTTTTAGAGGCCCTGAGATATACCAAGCCAATTTTGGTTAATTAAAATGCTATGTAAAAGATTCTTTCACCTTCCTACATGGTTTTTAATAGATCTTTTTTTTTCTGGGGGAATTTAATATATGCTTTTCAACAATCACAAAGAGCTCAATTGTTAGATGACAGATTGCTGACACCCAGCTTGACTCAACCAACCGCTACTTGAGTGTTTTCAGTTCATGTGAGCACCAAAATTATATTGATGCAAGCTGGGTATAAATTTATTTTCTCTTATTTTAGTAAAGCCAAATTTCTAGAAGAAAAAAATAACACAACTTCCAGATCACTGTATATTAGAGCTAAAACTGAAAACTTGGCTTGCTGTTAGGGCTTCAGATGCTAGCAATCACATATAGACTCTTAAGCATCCCAGCTTAATAGCTGCAAACACAGATATTTCACCCAAGCTTTAGTTCAATAAATACTTTTTAGACACGTACTATCCCATGGAACTTCAGCAAGCAAAGATGTTTCTGAGAAGCTTAAGAACCACCAGAAGAGAGTCTGCACAACAGACTATAATGTGAGTGACAGATGTGTAGACAAAGTCCCAAGAGAGTCATGATGCAGAAGCATTCTATCCAGATGGCTCCTGGCCTCTTCCTCAAGGTAACTACTAGCCAGGCACTGGTGGCTCAAGCCTGTAATCCTAGCTACTCAGAAGGCTGAGATCTGTGGATCATGGTTCAAAGCCAATCCAGGCAAGAAAGCCTGTGAGACACCTATCTCAAATTAACTACCAAAAAAAGCCCAACAGAAATGGAAGTGTGGCTCAAGCGGTAGAGGGCCAGACTTGAGCAAAAAAGACAAGGGACAGTGTCCTGCCCCAGGATTGGCACAAAAAAGCATGGTTTCAGGTTCAAGTGATAGAGCATCAGCTAAGCTAGCAAGCCTAGTAAGCACAAGACCCTGCATTCAAACCCTGGTACTACCAAAAAATAAATAGTAACTACTAAGTCAGGCCAGGGAATAGAAAATCAAGCAAAGGAGGAAAGGCAGAGTGAATTACACAAGCTCAGGTTCAACTCAAGCTGAGTGTGACACTGGTACCATGCCAGCCAGGATGCCAGAGTCCATTGCTAGAAAGGAGCTAGGTAGCCAGGCTCCAGTGGCTCACGCCTGTAATCCTAGCTACTAAGGAGGTTGAGCTCTGAGCATCGCAGTTCAAAGCCAGCCCGGGCAGGAAAGTCCATGAGACTCTTATCTCAAATAAATCACTAGAAAACCAGAGGTGGCACTGTGGCCCAAATGGTAGAATGCTAACCTTGAGTTGAAGAGCTGAGGGACAGTGCCCAGGCCCAGAGTTCAAGCCCCAAGACCGACAAAAAAAAAAGGTGCTAGGCAGGCTGGCACACAGAGTAATGTTAAAGAACCTTGGGTGGCAAGCCAAGAGCTCCAGACTGAATGCTTTTGGCAGAGTGGATCCACTAACAATGGCAAAGATGAGAAGGATTTGATCACCTCTCACTGAGGAATTTAAACCTGACATAGGAGAGATTAATGGCAAGCAGTTCAGAGTGGGAAGAACACAAAAGTTTGATTTAATCCAAGTTTCAGTGGCTTCTCAAGAGGCTGAGATATAAGGATAGAGGTCCAAAGCCAGCCAAATCAGAAAAGTCCATGAAACTATCTCCAGCTAACCAGAAAAATACTGGACTGGAGGGGCATCTCAAGTTGTTGAGTTCCAGTGGTGAGAAAGAATGCCAAGCAAGAGCTCAGGGTACCAAGTTCAATCCCCAGCACCAGCATGCATGCACACACATACACATATACACACACGCATACACACTCTAAAGCATATATATATATATGTATATATATATATATCATATATATGCTGTTTAATGGTTCATAGAGACCTCAATTAGCATAGCAGAGGTAAGAATGAGGGGACTGCAGTGATAAGGGTTATGGCAGAGGGAAAGGGAGTATATCAAAGATAATTTTAAATTTCTATCTTGGATAACTGAGTGAATAAAAAATAGGTTTGTTGAGAATGTAGACTGAGGGAAGAGAGATCAAGGAAGAGCGAGAAGAGGAAAAGGAAAAAGGAAGAAGTAGAGAAGGAGGCAGCATTGGACAAGGCCAGTGTCTTGGAGAAAGTCACTAAGGGTCAGACAGAAGACAAACAGGTAATGATTTAGGAGAAGGAGAAATAACATTCCAAATATCAAAAAGAGAACAAATTTTTAGGAAAAATGGCTGGTCGACATTTTTGCCAAATATTCCAGGTGTGGTAATACACACCCATAATTTCAGCACTAGGGAGACTGAGGCAGAAGGATCATCAGTTCGAGGCCAGTCTGGGATACATAGTTAAGACTGTGATTCCAAACAATACAAAACATTGTTAAATGCTGCAGAAAGACTAAGAAGAATTAGAACACATAGGCAACTATTAGACCTGGCCCTAAAGAAGGCGGTGATAACCTGTGGGGCAGCCAGGGCTAAGCACCAGCCACGGGAAACATAGGAAGACAGTAAAGTAGGCTGCTCTTTGTCCCAAGTTTATCCATAAAGGAGAAACTGTGGGAAGAAATCAGGACTTAGGAAGAACTCCTCTCTGTTCCCCAACAACCCCTACATGCATAAATTCGTGATTGCAGGTAAGAAGAAAAAGAGTCAGGCAGACAGGAAGCGGGAGAAGAGATGAGTGGAAGGAATTAGATGGGCAACTTCCTGGAGTGTTTGAAAAGAACAGTATAGACAGATATTGGGAAAGAGTAAGGTTTCTTTAAGAAAAAAGAAAGAGGGGGAGAAAGGATGAGTCAGATTCAGATAAACCTTGAGGCAAGTTAAAGGAAATTACTTCTGATAAATTCTATGTTCTCAGCAGATTTCAACACAAGGTGAACAGGTTCCGGAGGTTTGGAAGAGTTACACTGAGGACATTTTTTTTTTTTTTAAATTTTGGAGCAGCCAGTAAGTATAGGGACTGGAAAGGGAGACAAAGAAATAAGTAAAACTAATAATAAGCATCAACTGGCTAAGTAAATCAAGAACATGTTTAAAATGGAGCCAATTGGCCAAGTTACATGATTCCCCCCCCCCCAACAGTCAGTGAACACAAGAAATGGCGGAACTTATCTAACTTTGGAGGCTGACAACATTCATGAGGTTGGAAATGTTGGACAAGGAAAGCAAAAATAACTAAGGAACTACAGAAGAAACGGGAGCAAAGGGGACTGTCTGAGAAGAATCACAGGATTCTAGACAGCAGAAGCAACTTCCTCTGCCATTAGCTCTAGTTGATAGATACACTTCCAAGTGAACAGAAAAATGATATGCATGAAGTGCCATCAGGTCCAATGGCTGGCCCACTGGAGGTACTCAATAAATGCTTGCTGATGATGGTAATGACTTAGAAAATGTCCAGTTGTCCAGTAGCTAACAAGTATAAGCAAAAGTCTTCTGGGAATGATGGGATTTGATGATGGTGGTGACAGGGGAAAAAAAAGAAAGAAAGAAAAAAGATCTTTTTATCATTGGACTATTGAATCAGGGCATCTAGCAAACTCTCAGAACACACTCTGTGCCTCTTACTCTTAGCCTCTTCCTAGATTTAGAAACAAGGTGGGCAGTGGTGGCTCATATCTGTAATCCTAGCTACTCAGAAGGCTGAGATATGAGGGTTGTAATTAAAGCCAACCCGGGTAAGAAAACTCTGTGAGATTCTTATCTCCAATTTACTACCAAAAAGCTGGAAGTAGAGCTGTGGCTCAAGTAGTAGAGCTCCACCCTTGAGCAGAAAAAAAACTTAGGAATGGCACCCAGGTCCTGAGTTCAAACCCTAAGACCAGCACACAAACACACACAACACACACACACACACACACACACACACACACAAATAAAGCAAGGGTGTTAAATCCGGGCATCTAGTAAGCCATCTGAACATACCCTGTATCTCTTAGCCTTAAAAATTTGGGAACCACCAGAAAGGAAGCATTTTGTACTTAAAGAGTAAATTGGGGATGAGAACCAGGTTAAATGGGTTCAGATTTTGCTTTCTTTCAAGTGGAGATTTGATTTTTTCTTTTGGTTTCCTGCTTTTGCACACAGAAGGCTGATGGGGTTCATCCTTGGTCTCCCCAAGAGTGAGAAACATCCGCTTCTGTGGATAAAACAAATTCTCACCTCCGTCTCCATTATCAGCAACCGAGAAGTTCATTATCAAAGAAAGCCTATGCCACAGTCCAAAAGCGGTGTGAGAGAGGTGACTGCCGATCTGTACAAGCATGTGCAACACAAATCCACATAACTATCTGCTCACAGAGGGTGGCAATAAATATCTGCACACACACACACACACGCACGGGCGCGCGCACGCATAAATTTCAAATTTTTGCAAGAAATAAATGACCTACTCAATATTAGAAAGACAGGTTAAAATAAGCCACACAAAGGCAAACACACTCACCCTAGATGCTGTGAGATATCACAGCAGTCACATTTTCTAACTGGATGTTTCTTACTTCAAGGTGACCAGTCTATTCAGAAAAGGGCCAAAGGTCTACAACCTTTAAGCAGAGGGTTCACAATGAACTAGGGGTGAGCAAGGTCAGGTGACTGATAGAGGCAGAAAACGTGAGGAGGGATCCAGTCCAATGTGGCGGAGGAGAGCTTCACAGAGAAGGCAGAGCTCCAGCCAGCCCTTGATGGAGAAGAGTCTGAGAAGCAAAGGGAAGGAGTAGGTGGAAGGCTGGAAACCATGGTGGAGGACAGATCACATTCAAGAACACCAAGAGCCTGCCTGGCTAAAGCAAGAGGTGAGTGATCAGAAAAAGGGAGAATTGAGCTTACATAGCTGGTGGGAAGATTCAAAAAGGCCTAAAATAGCAAGGTACAGACCTACTTCAGGTGAAGCTAGAGCTTTCTTTGTATAAACATTTTATACAAGATGAAAGAGAACGAGAGGCCACAATAGGACCCTCAAAGGATCATCTCGGTGACCTAAAAACATACTGAGACCCAGTGGCAAGCCACTGATAACAGAGCCAGAAACCAGGAAAGGTGACCTGGTGTTCGATGCTGTGGACATATCCAGAATGTCCAGGCCTGACATCAGAGTCATGAGTTTCTTTCAGCTAAGCAACAAAGCAGACAGAAGCCATGCCACGATCCTCAGGCACAGCTTGGATCTGACATGCCATTGTTGCTTGAGAAGCAAGCGTAGGCCCAGCTCACCAAGAGAGAAAATAGCCTGGGTCATTCAGACTGAGAGAGCTAGAGGATCCAATAGAGCCCATGAGAAATAATAAAGTGTTAAAGTGAAAGATATGGTAGTTGCCAAGGTCTGGTGTCCAGTAAACTGGAAAACAAAAGAAGCAGCCCTATCAGAAAACAGGTAGATCTCAGGAATTACAACAATAAATTAAAAGGAAAGAAATGCAGAGAACAGAACAAAAGGCTCCAAAGTAAGTTTAGGCAGTATTACAAAAGAAGAAGGTAGGAGAAAGGCAGAGAAGAAATATCCAAAAGAGATATGAGCTGAGAATTTTCTAGCAGCCCTAAAATTGAAAGCACACACTGAGTCCAGCTAGATCAATTATAATGAATCACTGTTTGGACATGCTATGGTGCTATGAGAGAAGCGCAAGGAAAAAGACAAGTCTTATGATAATAATTGGTTTTATTCTACAACCCCACAATCTTTTCAAACAAAGCCTTACATAAGGAAACTGGTATTTTAAGTGGATTTTGACAGCAGTGCCAAGACAAAGATAGAGGGACCAGAATAATAAAGGCAGAAGGATCCGTTAAACCAGAAGATGCCTTCATGGAACGTGTCATCTGGTGGAAGACACTGGCTTGTTAGTCCTTACTGAAATAACACTGAGCTCATGGGAGACATACTATACTACATATAGTATGTCTAACTGGATAAGCTTTCACATGTATATACAAAGTACTTAGACTGGGTGTTTGTGGCTCATGCCTGTCATTCTAGTTACTCAGAAGGCTGAGATCTGAGGATCAGTGTACAAAGCCAGCCTGGGCAGGAAAGTCCATTAGATTCTTATCTCCAATTATCTCCAATTAACTACCAAGAAAAGAGGAAGGAAGGAAGGAAGGAAGGAAGGAAAGAAGGAAGGAAGGAAGGAAGACATGAGTGTGCACACATACAAGTACTATTTTTTAAATCAACCTACAAAAAACAAAAAGTCTTTTTTTTCTATTCTAGTTGTATTATTGATATATAAGAAACTATAAAATTGAGTAGTGAATTTTCATTACATATTTCTGCTCAACCGTGTCATGGAAAGCAAGCTTTGTGCTTGAAAACTGTTTCAAATGGGGAGATAAAAACAGTGGACAGGCTCTTCCCAAAAAAAAAAAAAAATCAATGTACGCACCCCTTAAAGTGGGAAAGTTAAGTTATGGTTAAGTATATCTGCAAAACTCTCATCTGTGAAATAGCTAATATGCAAGTTAAAGGCATCATTTGAACTCTGTTGCCCTCAAAACAATTTGATGCTTCAGTTGTCACATTAAAAAAAAAAACCCAAATCCCCTTGGGAAGAGAACAAAGGAATCATAGTGTTGAACGATTGCCAAACATGTGGTCAATACTGAGAATGATTATTAATTTCCCTCCACTAAAAACTCATAGCAAATCCAAAGCTAAGGAAGAACAAAGAGGAGAGATTTTAAAAAAATCAACATCAAGAGATTAGAAAAGGCAGCAATAATCCTCACTATTAAATATAGTAACCTTCAATTAAACAAATGTTTTGATTCATGAAGATATAACGAATTTTACATAACATACATTCATAACATGAGGGTTTCTATGATGATATCTCCATACATACACACAGTGTACTTTGAACAAATTCACCCCTTCTACCACACTCCCATTCTTCTCCCTTTTTCAGACAAAGAATTTGGTGGTTTTCATTCTGCTGTCTTTGTGTGTGCGTGTGTTTCCATCTCCCCGTGAATATAAAACTCCTTTAATGCTGTTTGATTCTTCATATCCTTTTCTTTTCTACTAAATTTTACTTTTGAATAAATTATTATTATCTATTACTTTGGTAACCATGTGCTTATACACAAAGGTTTAAGATATAAAATTAAATATATATCATAGTTAAGATGAGATGGTGGCAATTTTTGTTGTTGTTATTTGGAGTTTATTTGGTTTTGGGGGGGATGTTGTCAGTCGTGGGGCTTGAACTCTAGGCTTGGGCTCTGTCCCTCAGCTCTTCATCTCAAGGTGAGCGCTCTACCACTTGAGCCACAGCGCCACTTCTGGTTTTCTCCATGGTTTATTGGAGATAAGAATCTCACAAACTTTCATGCCTGGGCTGGCTTTGAACTGCGATCCTCAGATCTCAGCCTCCTGAGTAGCTAGGACTACAGGTATGAGCCACCGGCACCTGGCGTTATTTGTTTTTTGTACTGGTTCAGGGGCTTGAAGCTCAGGGCCTAGGCATTGTCCCTTAACTATTTTTGCTCAAGGCTAGTGCTCTACCACTTGAGCCACAGCTCTACTTCTGGCTATTTCGGTGTTTAACTGGAGATGAGTCTCATGGACTTTCCTGCCCAGGCTGGCTTCAAACCACAATCCTCAGATCTCAGCCTCCTGAATAAGAGCTAGGATTACAGGTGTGAGCCACCAGTGCCTGGAATTAGTGACAGTTTTTAGAATGCACTGGAGATAAGAGGAGGTAAGGCATGAAGCTTAGATCTGGAAAAGCTCTTACAAACCACTGGAAAGTAGTCGTATTTATTAGAAATTGATGTTCAAGTAATCAGTGAGTAGATCAGCATTGTCATGAGAAACCATGAAGTGTTTTAAGGCATTGGTCAGTCACTCAGTAGATGTTCATAAACCTGGTTTTCTTACAAAGCTGGAATCCAGTATGTTTTATCTCATTTCAAATCCTACTTTAAGCATGAAAAATTCTCATATATGTTCACATGTGTGTATACATATACATATACACTCTGCCTGATGTCAGAACCTAGAAGAACTTAACCTATCTGCAAGCTACCAACGTTGGTCTTCCACAGAGGAAATTTGGGATGGAGAACTTAACTACCACCCTCACATTGGCGGGCCAGACCTAAGTATAAGTATGAGTATAAGAATGGCCACATTCAGCCGGGCGCTGGTGGCTCACGCCTGTAATCCTAGCTACTCAGGAGGCTGAGATCTGAGGATCGCGGTTCAAAGCCAGCCCGGGCAGGAAAGACCGTGAGCCTCCTATCTCCAATAAACCACCAGAAAACCGGAAGTGGCGCTGTAGCTCAAGTGGTAGAGCGCTCGCCTTGAGCTGAAGAGCTGAGGGACAGCGCCCAGGCCCAGAGTTCAAGCCCCACAACCGACAAAAAAAAAAAAGAATGGCCACATTCAGAGATCCAAACTAACACATGGTTTAGAAATGCTAAGATAAAGTAGGAAGTACATCATCTTTCAATTCAACTATCCTTTCAGCTTTAAAGCAAAGGATGATCTTATTCTTTTTAATACTTTCTGTACCTATTAATACTTTAGAAATCATTACATCCAAAAGAATTCCATCAGCTCTGTGCCAATCAGTGAGTGGCTCATACCTATAATGACAGCTCCTTAGTAGGCGGAATGCGGAAGATCACAGTTCTAGGCCAACCAGAGCAAAACGTTGCTGAAACCCTCATTTCACCGAGAGCTGGGCCCAGTGGTGTGCGCCTGTCATCCCGGCTGTGTGAGAGGCTGAGATGGGGAAGAACGATGCTTGCAACCCAGACTGAGTGAATAAAAGTGTGTAAGAAACTTGTGTGAGAAAAAGCTAGGCATGGTAGTGTGTAGCTGTCATCCCAATTATGGCAGGAAGCACAATCAGAGGATCATAATCCAGACTAGGCCAGACAAAAAAGAATTTAACTCCAAAATAACCAGGGCAAGAATAAAAGGGAGGGGCTGGTGGTATGACTCAAGTGGTAGAGTGACTGGCTAGCAATTACAAAACCTTGAGTTCAACCTTAAATGCCACCCCCACCCCCAAAAGAGTAACTTCATGAAATACTTACACATAGCAAGTTTAAAATTAGGAGACATAGGTGGATATAGATTGACAACCCATAAACAAATGTCCACATCTAAAATAGCAATACTCTATGTTGATTAAAAACAAAGTACTAACTAGCCACCATCCATGGGAACTGAAGTCAAAAAATAAAACAATGGGTGAGTTCATTTTGTTTGAGAAGAGCTTCACAGAGGGGAAAGATAATGATTGCCGCCTTCAAAAAGGAGAAGTTAGTTAAGTGGCCAGGAGGATTCCCAGAAAGGCCTTTCCCAAGGCCAAGATCAAGAGTAGGCACAAACACAGAGCAGGAAGAGGACAAGGGAACATGGTGTGTAGGTACAACAGGAAACACAGCACAGAAGTCCTGATAGCCTCACCATGGAGTTCAAAAGGATCATTCCAGAATTAGCCTATCACTGATTATTTTTGAACAGGGGAATATGCCATTGAAATCAGTATTGTCTAGCAGTGCTTTAAAGCAAGGGCCAGCCAAACACAGCCTATGGATCGAATCCAATGCAATGCCTACTTCTGTTCGTACCTTTTGTGTATGTGTGTATGCCAGAGCTGGGGCTTGAACTCAGGACCTAGGCACTATCCCTGAGCTTTTTAACTCAAGTCTAGCACTCTGCCACTTGAGTCACAGTTTCATTTCCCCCATTCTGGGTGGTTAACCGGAGATAAGAGTCTCAGAAATTTTCCTGCCCAGGTTGGCTTTGAACCATGCTCCTCAGATCTCAGCCCCCTAAGTAGCTAGAATTACAGATATGAGCCATTTTTTTTTCTTTGTGGTACTGCAGATTAAACTCAGGTCCTCTGCCAAGGCTAGGCAAGGACTCTATCCCTGAGTTACCTTCCCAGTCTGTTAAGGAAAGTTTATTGGATATAGCCACACTTTCATTTATGTGTTAAATTGAATAGTGAGGACACATAGCCAAAAATATTTGCCATCTGACCCTTTATAGAAAATGTAGGCCAGCTCTAAAGTACAAACATGAGGTGTAAAGAGCCTGAGTTAGGAAGATCATCAAAGTTATAACCCCACAAAAGGGATGAGAAAAAGAGAGAACCGAGAAGACTGGGAACACTCCAAGAAATAATAAATGCCATCGACCTCACAGCCCACAGCCTTCATGAGAATATTCTTGGAAATATCTGAAAAGGTTAAGAACAAAGCACAATACAGGATACTATAATTTGTGTAGTCCCCCCAATTTTTTTTTTAATTTTTGATATGTGCTATCCAAAACCGCTTCCAGGAGCACTGCTTGTTACGAATATTTCTAAACCCTCCAGGTCAAGACAGTAGACACTTGTTCTACATGGCTGTTTCCATAAAGCAAGATTCATATGCATTCCAACACAGATGTAACAAAAAAAAAAATAAAACTCCTTATAACCTTGTAACTCCCTAGCCACATATATATATTTTTAAATATCAGGATAGTATCTGATAAGGCTTCATGTTTGAGTGTTATACAAAGGTGCTTTATAAAAATATGTATTAAAATATTTCTATTTTAAATATAAAAAATATGTAATTTTACTATTTATAAAAATAAATATTTCATTTAAATAAAATATCGAAAAATTCTTGATATCCACTTAGCATTAAGTCGTCATATATGATTATTGAGTCACAGGAATATGATGAAACCCAGAAAAGCTGCTGAATGCACATAGCATCTACACAAGAACAGCTTCATGAGGCAAGCACAAGGGGTTCACATCAATCTCCCTGTTCTCAGGCAATCCATGACCGCTGGAATCAAACCAGTCAACTCAGACCTGCCCAGACCTGGTACAATGCCTGCCCAGACCTGGTACAATGTCTACGCTCAGCTCCCCACCAGGCTTCCCCCTTTTGCCTTCATCTTAACTTTCCAGCTTCACCTTCTGGTAAAGCCCCAGCTCAAGTGCCCTGAACACTTAAGCTCTTATGCAACACTAGCTGAGAAATACTGAGTGCTCTCTGTAACTGTTGTGGCAAAATACTTCACAGGATGTATCTCGGTTCTACACTAAACACCATCATGTAGGCATTGCTCTGATGACGTTAGCGTCAACACTCTACAGCTTGCCAACCCTCTTCAAAGCATAGTCATATGTTCATATAAAACTTATGAAAGTGAAAGCTTTTTGGCTGCCTGCCTTGAAACAGGTCCCACAAAATTGTATAAGCTTCAGGCAGTATGCACATGTGAACGCATGCACGCGCGCGCGCGCGCACACACACACACACACACACGCTCAGAGACATTAAATGAACTGCCAAACTCTTGCCCAAAAGTAGACCAGAAGCCAGACCCACTTGATTTCTGACCTAAGCATTTCACTGCAATAAGAAGGCTGGGCTTCTGATCTTTCTTATACCGCTTCATAGAATAGCAACTAATTCACTTCTTAACCTTTCTCACTAGATACCCAGCAGGCTCCTATTCATCTTCCAAAGCCCAACAAAAAAAAAAATATGACCCTTTCTTCAGAGTTTTCCCTAACCTTCCTTGACAAAAAAAAAAAGTTCTTTAGATTCCCCTTCCATGTGTGAATACCTGTAACCATATATTGCTGACATAATAAAACCAAATAAATATACCTTTCCAGGTTAGATTGATCTACGTTCCGATCAGGGTTCTGCTACATATTAGCAGTTCATTCTTAGGCAGATTATATAACTTCTCAGACCTCCAATGTTTTTTAACTTCAAACTATAAATAAATATTTCTATATTCATTCATGTAAGCACACATCCATCCTTTTAGCTAACCATCAACTACTTACTGACTGCCTATTCGGTGCCAGATGTAGCTATATGTAACTAGAAACCACAAGGCCCATCCTTGCTCCCAGAGCACAGAGCCTAGTGGACGATGAAAATCCAAAGAGTGCTGTTATTAAGATCAAGATTGGGTATTAGAAAACTTAGGGGGGTAAAGCATCCAGGACCGAACTCAGACTTGGGGATCAGATGAGGACAACGAAGATGCATAGCAATTCAGTGCAAGGTGTCACAAAAATATAACATAGCAAATATTCAAGTCAGATACCACAAGTAATTTTGACTTAATAAAATACTTCCACCCCACCCACACCCAAATCACATGCCCCTAATTTCTTAAGCACTTGACAACTCTTCTGTCAGGGAATCAACTGACTTTTTCTTAAAAACAATAAGTGGTCAAAAAATGAAATCTTGTGTGTTGCACTGGGCACTAGAGTCAGAAAGACAAGCGGAAGGGCCAAGGTCACTAAAAGCTGGCTGTTCCTTAGCATTCTGTCAATACTACAAGGATTCCTTAACATGTCTTCCTGTTTTCTCCTGTTAAAGCATTTAATGACAGAACAAGGAAATCATTTTTACATTTTTTCCTGGGGGCTGAACTGCTGCAAGAAATGAGAGAGCAATTGCACCTTTCAAAAGAGATGCTAATTGTAGCTTTTAAAATATTAGACTCCCTCTAAACACCCATCACCCTCACCTCCTAAGAGTTTCTGGGTCTTTCTTAAAGGTACAGAGAAGAGATTACCAGGCAGACTTCATCTTGCTACCAAAGGATTTTTAAATCATCTTTGCTGAAGGAGTCAGTCCTAGCTCTTCAGAGGTCTTTTCAGAGACACAGGAAGGGTCCATCTTACCAAGACAACAATCAGAAAGGCTACACTTGACCACAAAGGAAAGCCAAGCACAAGCTCCTACCTGGGTCCACAGACAGTGGAAATTTCCACATCACTGTGAACGTCTAGCAGTTGCTCAGCAGAGGTAGGACGCAAGCCCTCCTTGCAGAGGCTTCAAGGCAAAAATAAAGAAAGGAGAGGGCATCACAGAAATATGCTTCTTAGGTCCTGCAGGGTTAAAGAGGGAGATGAAAGCAGCTGTGTAGGCAACTCTATCTTTTAAATTCTCATATTTAGTGGGCTGGGAAGGTGGCTCAGTGGTAGAGTACTTGCCTTGCATGTAGGAGACCCTGGGTTCGATTCCTCAACACCACATAGGCAGAAAAAGCTAGAAGTGGCACTGTAGCTCAAAAGGTAGAGCACTAGCCTTGAGCTGAAGAGCTGAGGGACAGCACCCAGGCCCAGAGTTCAAGCCTTACTACTGAACAAAAAAAAAATCTCATATTTACAGTAAATGACAAATTTAAGAGAAGTGGGGGTTAGATGAGTAGCAGCAACTGACCATACATATTTTATATTGTCAATGGGAAATCACCTTACTCCTAGCCAAAAGAGAAAATGTGGAAGAGGAAAAGAAGAAAGAAGTAACAAACCATGGGGTGAGACCTGAATTAAGTTGCACAGACTTCTTTGGGAGGCCTGATTATTTGTGTAAAGAATGCCCCTCTGCTCCCAGCAGCAAAGAGGAAATGTGAGATCCTCAAAGGCAGGACCTTAGCCTCTCAAGCTACCATCAAACTGCAAGGCTTCGGGCTTTGAGCTATAAATGTGGAAGGTGCTCAGTGGTAAGTGCTTGCCTTGCATGCATGAGGCCTTGGGTTCGATTCCTCAGTACCACATAAGCAGAAAAGGCCAGACAAGTGGTGCTATGGCTCAAGTGGTAGAGTGCTAGCCTTGAGCTGAAGAGCTGAGGGACAGCACCCAGGCCTAGAGTCCAGGCCCTACAACTGACAAAAAAGAAAAAAAAAAAAGCCTTGAGTTGGGAAATCCACAAGACATCTTGGGGGTACATTGTTACTGCAAATGTAAAGGCCTGCATTTTATTCTTAAAAAAGAGGCTGATTTTACTATCATCTTATATGGTCATATGTACATACTATTGAGCTGTTCTGCTTATCTGCTAGGACTATCCTAAATATATAACAAATGAAGGAAACTATGGGATCTATGTTTCTTTGGGTCTGGTTTACTTCACTTAATATGATTTTTTTCCAAGTCTTTCCATTCCTTATGAATGAGGCAATATCATTCTTTCTGATAGAAACATAGAATCCCATTGTGTATATAAACATTTTCTTGATCCATTCATCTACTGAGGGGCACCTGGGTTGGTTCCATATCTTTACTATGGTAAATAGTGCTGCAATAAACATGGTTGTGTTGGTAGCTTTAGGATATCCTTATTTGTGGTAATTAAGGTAAATGCCTAAAAGTGGGATTGCTGAGTCATAAGGGAGCTCAATGTTTAGTTTTTTTGATGAACCTCCACACTGCTTTCCAGAGTGGTTGAGCAAGTTTACACTCTCACCAAGAGAGTAGTAGCATTCCCTTTTGGCCACATCCCCTCCAGCATCTGTTATTACCAGATTTCTTGATAATGGCCATTCTAAGTGGTGGGGTGAGGTGGAATCTCAATGCTGTTTTGATTTGCATTTCTTTTATGGTCAGAGATGTTGAGCATTTCTTCATGTGTCTGTTGGCTATTCTTATTTCCTCTTCAGAGAAATCTCTCTTTAAGTCTTTAGCCCACTTATTAATGTAGTGGTTCTTTCTTTGAAGATTTTTTGTTGGGTGATTTAATTTTTTGAGTTCTAAGAATAATTAGATATGAGGCCAAGACATGGAAACAAGAAGTTTTTCTTTGTTTTTAATGTACTATGTGATCTCTTTTTTCTTTTATGGTTTTTTTCCCCTATGGTTTATCCCCTGTATTTGATTTTGGAGCCCTTGGTATTATATATACGTTTATCTGAATTAGGGAAGAGAAGGGAACAACAAAATGGTAAGAAAAAGGACAAAGGGCAAACCAAGGCAACAGTGATACTCACAAGATGATATCTCACAAGACAATATGTTGGAAATGAACAGTATAATTTGGTAGGGGGGATTGGGGAGAAGGGAAAGTGGGAGAAAAATGAGAGAAGGGGTAACAAGTTCAAGAAATGTACTCATTTCCTTATGTATGTAACCATAACCCCTCTGTATATCACCTTGACAACAAAATTAAAAAAAAAAAAGGCTGATCTACAATCAGGATGTGAAAGTGTTGACTGAATTTAATCCCTGTTGCAAGATACCTAATGTGAAAACATAACTATAAAAATTTAAGTACATTATCCTAGTAGGATTAGAATCTGACTAAGGACAAGGCAGTCGCTTGGGGCTCTATTGTATAAATGAATCTAAACTAATGGTGAGCCAGGCACTAATGGGCCACACCTGTAATCCTAGCTACTCTGGAGGCTGAGATTTGAGGATTGAGGTTTGAAGCCAGCCCCAGCAGGAAAGACTATGAGAATCATCTCCAATTAACTACCAAACATCCAGAAGAGTGATGTAGCTTAAGTGGTAGAGTACCAATCTTGAGAGAAAAAAACTAAGGGACAGTATCCAGGCCCTGAGTTCAAGCTCCAGTCTCACCACTAAACAAGCAAACAAACAAAATAATGTAGAAAAACATAATTGGAAATACAATCAGATCAAGAAAAGTGTTTGTGCGAAAACTCCTCTTAGGGAAGGATTAAGGGTAGAAATATTGGGGGGAGTGGAATTGAAAAGAGGTGTGAGGTAGGGATGGGAATGATAGAGTCCCCCCCACACACACACACAAACACTGCACTCTCACTTTAAAAAGCACTCCCAGTTAAGCACAAATGGCTCACCCCTGTCATCCTAGCTACTCAGAAGGCTGAGATTAAGGATCTAGATTTGAAGCCATCCTGAGTAGGAAAGTACATGAGACTCTTATCCCCAATTAACCATCAAAAAGCTGGAAGGAGAGCTGTCAAGTGATGAGCTATCCTTGAGCAAAAAAGCTCAGGGACAGTGCCCAGGTCCTGAGTTCAAGCCCCAGGACCCACACCAAAAAAAAAAAAAACACAAAAACTCTGAACTCTGGGCCTAGGCACTGTCCCTCAGCTCTTCAGCTCAAGCTAGCGCTCTACCACTTGAGCCACAGCACCACTTCTGGCTTCGTCTGCTTATGTGGTCCTGAGGAATAGAACCCAGGGTCTCATGCATGCAAGGCAAACACTCTACCACTGAGCCACCTTCCCAGCCCCCACCTCCATATTTTCTAAAGTGGTTTCCAATAAGAATTACCTGTGAGATTAAAGGCTCAAGTGGCAGAGCTCTACCCTTGAGATGCCCAGGGACAGTGCCCAGGTCCTGAGTTCAAGCCCCAGGAACATCACAAAAGAAAAAGGGAAGCACTTCCATATTTTCTAAGGTGTTGGCTAAGGAAAGTTCCAATAAGAATTACCTGCAGGATTACTGGTTTGCTGGGTGGGCCGCTAACAGCCCAGGCTACTTTCTGTCTTCCCTTCATTTCCCCAATGAACAGCATCCTTTCCCCATTAATGACTGAGGTGGTCAAAGAACTGTGGTGCAAAGAAACGCCACACCAGAGTTTCTCAGGATCAGGGCTTAATCCCGCCCAGAATGTAATCCCTGTGTCCACCATACTCCCCCCTTCTTTAACACTTGAGATCTTGTTCCGCTATCTGCCCTTGTTCTTTTCCAACCTACATTCAGGTCAGTATAGATCTCCAACCCCTTTGAAGCAAACAAAATATTGAAGTAATTCATTTTAGGAGGTTATCTGGAAGATTTTACCCTAACAAGGACTGCAAATCATTAAACATTATTGTGTAGGAGGGTGCCTGGGCCCCAGTGGTTCATACCTGAAATTCTAGCTACTTGAGAGGCTAAAATAGGATGGTGGTTTGGGCAAAAAGTTCATGAGGTCCCATCTCAACCAATAGCTGGGCGTGGTAGACATCTGTCATCAAAACTACACAGGAGCCAGGTGCTGGTGGCTCATGCCTGTAATCCTAGCTATTCATAGGGCTGAGATCTGAGGATCATGTTCAAAGCCAGCCTGAGCAAGAAAGTCTGTGAGGCTCTTATCTCCCATTAACCACCAGAAAACCAGAAGTGGAGCTGTGGGTCAAAGTGGTAGTGTGCTAGTCTTGAGCTGAAAGAGCTCAAGGAGTGATACCCAGGCCCTGAGTGAAAACCCCACTAAAGGAACAAATAAACAAAACTCGACAAGAGAATGGGAGGACTCCAGTTCAAGGCTAGCTTGAGCAAAAACGTTCAATGTGAGCCAGATGTCAGGAGATAATGTTGGGCATAGTGGTGCACCCCTGTCATCCTAGCTATAGCAGGAAGAATACATATAGGAGGATTATGTTCCATGCCAGCAAAAATGAGGCCCTATCTCAAAAATAATCAGCACATGGGGCTTGGAAGGTGGCTCAGTGGTAGAGCGCTTGCCTTGCATGCCTGAAGCCCTGGGTTCGATTCCTCAGCACCACATAAGCAAAAAGAAAAAAGCCAGAATTGGTGCTCTGGCTCAAGTGATAGAACGCTAGCCTTGAGCTGAAGAGCTGAGGGACAGTGCCCAGCGCCCAGAGTTCAGGCCCAGAACCGGACCCAAAAATAGTAATAATCAGCACAAAAAAGGTTGGGTGAGGGTGTGGTTTAAACAATGGAGTACCTGCCTAGCAAGTATGAAACTCTGAATCCAGACTCCCAAAACTCAAAAAGTTTGCACATATAAATAAAAGGAGGATATTTTTGTTGTGGTGGTTTTTTGGGGGGGAGGGGAGGAGGGTAAGTAAAATGTGTTTGGAGATCTTCCTGTTGCTAAAAGAGATGTCTAGCAACATCTGAGACTTGGCGTCTCAGCTATAACTTTCTTATACAGGAAGGAAGGAAGGAAGGAAAGAAGGAAGGAAGGAAGGAAGGGAGGGAGGGAGGGAGGGAAAGAGTGAGAGGGAGGGAGAGAGAAAGGAGGAGGGAGGGAGAGAAAGAAAAAGAAAGGAAGGAAGGAGACAGAGAGAAAGAGTGAGAGGAAAAGAAAGAAGGAAAGAGGGAAAGAGAAGAAGGGAACAGAGAGAGAAAAGAAGAAGAAGAGGAGGAGGAGGAGGAGGGAGGAGAAGGAGGAGGGAGG
>NW_012267355.1:3616749-3617071 GCF_000151885.1 Dipodomys ordii
AGAAGAAGAAGAAGAAGAAGAAGAAGAAGAAGAAGAAGAAGAAGAAGAAGATCATTTAGCCACCCCCCCTCCGCATCCCCCAAAGCCATTCATTGATGGTGACCGTGGGAAAGCCCCGATTCCTAAGACCCGGACCCAAGCGAACGCAGGGGAGGGCCGGGGTCCACGGTGGAATCCACGGTGGGGTGCGGGGGGTGAGGGGGCCTGCGGGGTCCACTTTCCAGGAGACCCCGGGGACCAGCGAGGAGCAGGCAAAGGCAGGAGGAGGCCGCGCCGGGTTGCCAAGCGGGCGTTTACTGGCAGCGGAGCGCGCGGGGTGGAG
>NW_012267355.1:3617121-3633313 GCF_000151885.1 Dipodomys ordii
CACTGGTGGCTCACGCCTGTAATCCCAGCTACTCCGGAACCTGAGATCTAACAAAACTAGCTGGGGCAGGAAAACCCTCATGAGACTCTTGTCTCCAATTAACCACTGGTGGAGCGCAGGCCCGGGCAGGCGCGGGGGGCGGACGCGCAGGGCAGGCGCGCGCGGGGCAGGCGCGGGGCAGACGCGGGTCAGAAGGCTTCCTTGGCGCTATTGAACTGCTGCGGGGGGAGCCGCAGCTGGGCGGGCAGCGTGTAAAAGGTGCACTCGGGGCTCGGAGGCCCCCCGGCTGGCGTCTGCGCACTTACGGGGATGGAACGGCTCAGGAACCTTCCCGTGGAGGACGCGAAGCCGGCGGCATAGGACGGCCGGAGAAGGGTGGGGGGATCCTCGGGTTTGGCACACGGGGGCCCCAGGTGGCTGTTGAGGTTGGCGGGGGTGCCGCCGCCGCTGCCTCGGTTGTACTGGTTGTTGTTGAGCTCGGCGTAGTTCCTGCAGGGCGTCTGGGGGGCGCCATTGGAGACGCTGGAGAACGGGCTGCTGGGGAAGCTGGTCTTGGGGGGCGATGTCTTTCGGTTTTCGGGCTCATCCATGGCCGCGTTCAGGTTCCCTAGAGAACTGGCCAGCCGGGAGTTTATGGAAAAGCTGCGAGACACGGGAGAAGAGGAAGGGAAAAGCAAAAGCAAAAGCAGCAGGCTGAGACCCGAGGATCACAGTTCAAAGCCAGCCTGCGCAGAAGTCATGAGATTCTTATCCCCAATGAAACACCACCACCCCATTCCCCCCAAAAAGGGGCTAGGAATAAAGGCTGGAGCTTAAGGGGCAGGGCCCTAGCCTTGAGCAAAAAAAAAAAAAAAAAAAAAAAACACACACACAAAAACCCAGGGCCCATGTCCAGGCTCTGGGTTCAAGCCTCAGGATCGGCATACAAACAAACAAAGCATAGTTTAGATTTCTTCCAGGCAGGAAATAAATGTAAAAAAATAAATAAGTATAAAGCAGACATAAGTATACGATTTAACATCTAGTCAAGCACACAACGACACACAATGTCCTATCACGGCCACTGTCCTTGTTGCTCACCTGTTAAATAATCCAGGTGACACCTTTTCTGGTGAGTCAGACACATGAAATGAACTACAACAACATTGTCCCCGTGTCCCTGTCCCCAGCAAGAAAGTGAGCTAGGAACCAAAGTCCTGGAGGATTGGGACGCAGCCGGGGGGGGGGGGGGGGCTTTCTCCCCTTCTTTCTCTACTGCAACCAAATTCAAAGACTGCTCCTTACCTGAAACCAGCACCTGGGGCAAGGGAGGAGAAAGTTACCTTCTTGTACTAGAATTTGAAGTCACAGAACCTCGGGTTATCCTCCTGGCCGACGCAGAAGGGGATGAAGCCACTTTGGGGGCCTTCACAGTAGACACGGATGGTTGTGGGGAAGTGCTTAATAATCTTTAGGGAGAAAAATGAACCCAGTGTCACATAAAAGCAGTGGTATGCGGAATCTTCAGCAGCAAACTAGGATAAGATGAATAAGTCTCAGGGGTGTGAGCACATGGTGAGAATGGCATCTGACACTGCTGGATGCACATGGTGGGGGGGGGGTCCCTCATGTCAGCACAAAGGACTAGGTTCCTCATCCAAAGCCAGCATGCTGGCAAGTGGGAGAGCTGAGACTCAAACCACGCTATGTGTGGAATTTCCTCTCCTTAACACTGATAGTGGTGCTTCCGGTGGTTTTGAGATCCTACTCTAAACCGTCCTTTCTTTTCCTTCCTGCCATCATTACATCTGTCCTACCTATCAGGGCCATCTGGGAAAACCTTATTTCTACATTCCAATGATGAATGGCTTCCAGTGAAATCTAAAAGAGCGAATCATGTGAGGTCAACGTTTCACCTTTCCTTGATGCCCAGAAAACCTGAATTTCTTGGTGTGGCTCACAAACAAAACAGCCACAAGAAAAAAAAGACCCAATATCTGGCATTTGACTCTCTACCCAGGCCCTGCTCTCAACCTTCACCTATTAGATATCTGACTCCAAATACACAAAAGACCTGGTGCTTCCTGACTGGCCTTTGGTATGGTAGTTCCTGTCAGGGCATCATCCGCTCCCTGCCTTCCCCCACCCCACCTCTGCTCTCCCCCCACCCGTCACCTGACATACCCCTACAGCCTGCCTGCGAATTACCAACCAGTTCTTAACCTACACAGGAAGCTTACTCCAAATTCCCAAGCAGGGCAAGTACCATCATTCATCATAATATCCGTGCTGTAGCTCGTACATCATAGTTCAAGCTGGAGATTGACCAGACAAACTGACTTCTCTACAAAAATTATCTCCAAAACCCTGTGCTCTGCAAGTAAGCCAGGAACTGAAAGCTTCAATGATCCCAGAATCTTAGGGAAGTGTGTATATGTATATAGGAAGTGTGTGTCTGTCTGTCTGTCTGTCACGCGTGCACACCCACTTGGGACTTGAGCTCGATCACTTGAACCACAGCTCCACTTCTAGCCTATTTGGTACTTTGAGGATAAGAATGTTATGTACTTTCCTGCCTGAGATGGCTTCAAACAGAGATCTTCAGATCTCAACCTCCTGAGTACCTAGGATTACAGGTGGGAACCACCAGCAACCTGGCTCATCTGATATTTTTTTGTCTATTTCCTTCACTTGACTTGTCTCTAAACATCCACCAGTTGGACAAAAGGGGGAATAAATGGCTCAAACCTGGATAGCCAGGCTCAATCATGATTCTAATACCAAATATACTTAGTCCTAGGCAAATCATATGATGTTAGCTGGACTTTGGCCTTCCCATCTACTAGAGAAAAGCACTTTGACTTGTAGACTCTTTCCTTGTTTATCAACCTTCCCTAACAGCCTATTAATGGCATGTTTTGCCTCAAAACAGAGCTGGAGAGCTAGTACAAGAATGTGGTTCAAGCTCCCTGACAAGCCATTTTTCTTCCTCTCAGAATGCCCTCCACAGGACAATTCTAAGCTTAAAGATGAATAGGAAGTAGTTTTGGCCAAATACTTCTACTGAAGTTGGCACACACTATGTTGGATCCTGGTTCCACTGTAGAAATACTTGAGATGTTTTCCCAGAAAAAAAAAAAATACAAAAGTTTCCTCTTGCCATGAAAAGACAAGGAAGGAAACAGAACTATACATAAAAGGAAGTAAGAACTGGGCACTGGTGGCTCACGCCTGTAATCCCAGCTACTCCGGAACCTGAGATCTAACAAAACTAGCTGGGGCAGGAAAACCCTCATGAGACTCTTGTCTCCAATTAACCACTTGAAAACTGGAAGTGGTGCTGTGGCTCAAAGTGGTAAAGTGCCAACCTTGAGCAAAAGAGCTCAGGGACAGCGCCCAGGTCCAAAGCTCAGGCCCCATGACTGCCCGCCCCCCCAAAAAAAAGTTAAACTTAAAAAATAATAATACTAAAGCATTTTGTAACCATCTGGAACACAAGTTGGGCTTGGGGTTGTAGCTCAAGGGTGGAGAGATTGTCTAGCATGCAGACAGCCATGGATTCCATCTCTAGCACAAAATAAAACATCAAAAAGTTATCTTCACAGTCTACGTTCCTCAGGTTGAGGCTTAGGAAATAAGCTAAAAGGTAGCATGTGTGTATGGGGTACTAGAAAGTCAACAGTGGCCTTGGTAACCATACCTAAATGGCTGGAACACTGCACGTGGGTGCCCTTTTGTGTCATCGGACCTGTGGACCAAAGACAAGTGCTCAAGCATTAGCAGATTCACACATTTCAACAGCAGCAAAAGGCACAGCACATGCAGTCAGATCAGCAAAAGGATTAGCTTGCCAAAAGGCAAAACCTCCCAAGCACAAATTTGTATTTATCCACTTTATAAAATAAACCCTAGAGCCAGACACTGGTAGCTCACACCTGTAATCCTAGCTACTCAGGAGGCTGAGATCAAAGGATGGAGATTCAAAGCCAAGCCAGCAGCAAGATCTGTGAGACTTCTATCTCCAATAAGCTCAGCAAAAGAGCTGGAAGTGGTAGATCACTAACCTTGAGCAAAATAGCTCAGGAGCAGCACCCAGGCCTTGAGTTCAAACCCCAGAATTGGCAGAAAAAAAAAAACATTAAAAAAAAAACTACTGCCAGCAGGATATCTATTTAAATATTTGACTTTATCATGAATATTATTGACATCATCTTAATTTTAAGTCAGAATGTGGTACTGCATTCACTTAGGATAAAACAAAATGTTCCATGATGATAGTATCAGGACAGTATTAAGAAGACTAAATCGTAAACGGTCAGAAAACTTCTGACAGTTAAAATGGACTGAAAATAATTCTATCTGGAGAAGCCTTCTAAAATTTGCGGGGCAGAGCTTCATTTCTTTAGCTTATTTACTTGCCAACTTGTACTTTGTTCTAAAACCTCCCTCCCTCCTCTCCTGAAGAATTTTTAAAAATTAACTGGGGATAGCTCAGGGGAAAATATCTGCCTAGCATGCTCAAAGATCCTGGGGTGGATCTCCAGTTCAATATAGAAAAAAAAAATAGGCCTTAAACTCAGACATAAATTAACTTGGAATTGATTTAAATTATATGTACATATACTATATGTTACTCTATAGATAGATAGATAGATAGATAGAAAGAAAGAAAAAGAAAGAAAGAAAGAAAAGAATAGAAAATATATAGTGCTGGGTATCAAACTCCATTCATCAGGGAAATGCATACCTTGCTAACACCAAGCAGTAACCCCAAAGTGAATGACCATACCTTTTGTGTTCCCTAGCTAGCCCTTATATTCACTTAGCCTCTGGCATGGCTCTTTGCCCACAGCAGGTACTTGGCAAATGGAACTTTTCTCCTCGACCCCCCCTAGTGGAAGTTGAGGTTTTCTACTAAACACAAGGCCTGACCTCCAATTTTCTCATTGTACTAGTGAAAATCATAACCTCAGAAGGAACTCTTTATCTGTGTGGGTATGGAAGTACTGAGGCTTGAACTCAAGACCTGGTTCTTTCACTCAAGGCTGTCATTCTACACTTGAGCCACATCTGCACTCTGGCTTTTTCTCTGGCTCACTGGAGATAAAAAGTCTCAAGTATTTTCCTATCCAGACTGACTTTGAACTGAGATGCTCAGATCTCAGCCTTCTGAGGAGCTAGGATTACAGGTGTGAGCCACTGGTCCCTCACTATGAACTTTGACTTCGTAGGTGTCAACTAGCATTCAAAATTTCATCTTTAATTAAGAGTTATAACACACAAAAGCTGAGTTCTCTAGGAGTCTGTCTGATGTTTACTATTGCAGGAAAATATTTTTCCTGCCATCGACATCTATTTCTCATTTATTAAGTCAAAAGAGAATAGATATCTCCCATTATTCATTTGTGGTCTACAACTTTGCAGGAAAGAATCTTGATGGTATTTGTGGATTTTTGCACTCATATTGATTCTGTGACCTTGGTGGGTTTCTTTTGTTTTGGTTCTGCTTTTGCTTTGAATTCATTCTGAACTATCAGCAGGTTTTAAAACCCGAGTTCCAAGGCTATTTCCCCATTGATTCTGATGGGTAATTTTGGACTTCAAAGTGGAGTTGATTTATAACTTAGCAGGCATACATAAATATTCTTTATTCTATTCTCAGAAATAGGAGGTAAAGCCAGGGAAACTGTGGGAAGAACCAGGGCTTTGAACACTACTTCTCCACAACACAGGCCACTAAACTAGAAACCCACTCCTGGGAATTTGAAACAGAGAAGCAGAGATAACTGTTTCACAGAGTCAGACAGAATTCCACAGACTCCGATTATAGCACTTGCTTTCAGTAAGCTTCTAAAACTTCCCAACAGTGATTAAAACACATAATAAACATCACAGAAAAGGTGAGATGGAACACAGAAGATTAACTTGGCGTTTGTAGAATTATATTTTGAAAAGATTAAACATTTCTTCCACAAATGAATATAAGAGTTGAAGGGAGATCTACCTAAATACACTGGACGGGGAGGGGCGTGGCTGTCTCTGACTTTTTAAGGCACGTAGTTTGTCTCCCTGGGTTATGTTACTTTTCATTTCCATCTCTTCATCCTCTTCTAAGTCCTGAAAAACAAATGCACAGCCCCATTATTGTGAACAGTTGGGCTCCTTACTCTGTTTTCTTAACAGATAACAGATCTTCAGTGCTTATAGATACATCATTGATAAGTAATCTTCTCACAAATTATCTTAATTGCCTTAGGAACTTGACATCCAAACAGACAATAAAGAATGCACAACTAGCCAGGCACTAGCGGCTCACGCTTGTTATCCCAGCTACTCAGGAGGCTAAAATCTGAGGAAGGAGAAACTCCATGAGATTCTTATCTCCAGTTAAGCACAAGGAAAAAGCTGAAAGTGAGGCTGTGGTTCAAGTGGTAGAGTGCTAGCCTTGAGCAAAAAAAAAAAGCTCAGGACAATGTCTGGACCCTGAGTTCAAGCACCAGGATTACAATAATTTTTTAAAAATAAAAAAGAATGCACAACTCTTTGTCATTTAAATACACTGATCAAATTCCAAATCGAAGAAGTGTGGTTATAAATGTGCTAGAATATGAAAGGTGCTGATTGTTCCAGTAGACAACCTAGTGTGGTCCTGTCCTGCTTTGGAACAGGAACTAACAGACTGACTCAACAGATACAGTATCAGTGTGTTCCAGAAAGGTCCAGGAGCCATTCTTCCAGTTCCACACATTGTTTACAAAATTACAAGATAAATTCAGGTGCCAACAGCTTATGCTTGCAATCTGAGCTGCTCAGGAGGCTGAGAGGATAGCAGTTCAAAGGCAGCCCAGGCAGGAAAGTCTGTGAAACTCTTATCTCCAATAAACCACCAGAAAACCGAAAGTGGTGCTGTAGCTCAAGTGGTAGAGCGCTAGCCTTGAGCTAAAGAGCTGAGGGACAATGCCCAGGCCCAGAGTTCAAGCCCCACAATCGACCAAAAAAAAGAAAATGTCACTAGAAGCCAAACACATTAACATTTGGGCACAGCCTTCTAGAATTTTCCCTATGCTATACAACCTTCCCTATACAGACTTCAACATACTTCTCCCTTACAAAACTAGGTTGTATGATATATAGTGCTTTATGAGTTACTTTCTTTCCCCCATTTAACATACATAGCAAAAGTGTTTCCAGCTATATTTGAAAACATTGTCCATATTATCACTTCATAGTCCCATAAAACACCACTGTCTCACCAGGCCACGCTGTGTTATTTAACAAACGCTCTGGGACGGGCCGTTTTGTCTCTTGTCCTGGCTACACACGGCTGTACAGCATGCTTCTTAGAACACTGCCCTATTATTGCCTTGAAACTCATTCACAGAGGTAGAATTGATACAATCACTTCAAAGTCATCTTCTGCACATTAGCAAATTTCCCTACAAAATATCTACCTCATTTTAAACTCCCTACTAGCAAAGTTGAAGAGCTTTTAAGTCCTTCAATCCTTGCTAGTACTGCATCCATTCCTTTGACATTTGATAGACATGCATAAATAGCACCTCATCATTTCAATTCGTGTTTCTTCCATTACGAGGGAAGTGGAAGGTACTTTATGTTCAGCAGCCATAAAGGTTCTAGCACCTGGACTTTTCACATTGATTTGAAACAGCTCTGTGCCCCTCCCTGCTTTGCATAGATTGCGAACATTTATTTCTAGTTGCTCCCTATGAGGAAAGTGAATTGGGAATGCAGAGGGGCCAGCTGCACATCTGCCACCCCAGTGACACAGGGACATTCAGAGAGAAGGATCACCATCTAGGCTATTTCCAGCATGAAGTGAGACTATCTCAAAAATAACCAATGCAAGCTGGGTGCCAATGGCTCACACCTACAACCCTAGCTACTCAAGGGACTGAGATCTGAAGCGGTGCTATGGTTAAAGTGGTAGAGTGCCAGCCTGGAGCGATAAAGCTAAGGGACAAGCACTCAGGCCCTGAGTTCAAGCTACAATATCAGCACACAAAAGGAGGGAAGAAGGAGTGGAAAGAAAAGAAAAAAGGAAAGAAGGAGAGAGGGAGGGAGGGAGGGAGGGAAGGAAGGAAAGAATGGAGGAAGGAGGGAGGGAGGGAAAGAAGGAAAATAATCAAAATGCAAAGAGAGGCTGGCAGAATGGCTCAAGTAGTACTAGAGTTCTTGCTTAGCAAGTATGAGGCTTTCAGTTCAAACTCCAGTGCTGCTAAGAAAAAAGCAGGGAAGGGAAGGTGGGGAGAAGGGACAGGGGAAGGGAAAGACAGAGGAATGGAGGAGAGGGATATGGGAGGGGAAGAGAGGGGCAGGGAAGGAACAGAGGGGAGGGACAGAAGGAAGGAAGGAGAGAGACAGGGGAGGAATAGGGGAGAGAAGGGGAGGAATAGAAGAAGAATAGGGAAGGGGAGGGGAAGCAAAGCAGAGAATGACCCAGACAGGAGTAGGATCAGACCCACATGGGTTGGGGTGGGGGGATGTTGAGTGTTTTCTCCAGTACCTAGGCCAGCACTGAGGACCTAGCTCAACAAAGGAAAAGACTTTAAGTATTTCTCATGCTTCAAGAAAACTCACTAGAGTCCAGCATGACCTGCCTTGCTCTAGTCAATCTTCTTTCAGATTCTCTAAATCAGATTGTTACAGAAACTCCTCATAACCAATCACAAGGAAACTCTTGTAGGGGAAAAAAAATCAAATTAATTTCAAGTCTCCACTTCCAATCTTTTATTGTTTTTTTTTTTTTTTCAAAGCAACCTTTAGAGGAATGTAACTGTTGCCCTTCATGTACAATCTACATTAACCCACAACTCCTCTGGGCTTCTGCCCTGAATCCTACAGCAATTCTTGACTTCTTGCTTCCACTTGGAATTTACAAGAACCATTAAGATACCACTAAAGCTATGAGGACCACTTCGGAGTCACCGATTTCCCCAGTTCCGTGCCTGGCACCAGACGAACAGGGCAGGGCAGAAAAAGAGTTTGGATGTTTCTTGGACCCATCACCCAACAACTATAAAGTGGTTCAAAGGCCATAGCTAGGTCACTATGTAAAATACTAGCCACATCATCATTCCCTGGCATCTCTGAGTTCTTGCATTCTTGTACTCAAGTTATAGAAACAGTGGACAGGTATAACTGGCTAAAGTTAATGTAATTATTTGGTGATGTTTGCGCCAAAATTCATTTTTTGTATTCCTCCAGAATTTACCATTCACAAGGTAATGTATTAGAGCATGACACGGAGCATTCCTCAATGGATATTTTTATAAATAAAAGAGGCTGCCTTGTCCCTTAGCTCTGTGAGGACAAAAAGGAAAAGTATCATCTATGAGCCAGAAATCAGCTTCTCTACCAGACACTGTGCCAGGGTCTTGAACCCTACAACCTCCATAACTATGAGAAATAAACTCCTGTTGTTCGTAAGCCATACAGATGATGGTGATTTGTTATAGCAACTTGAATAAGCCGAGGTTGGACAGAGTAAGGCTGAGTGGGAAAGCAAACAGCCATCAAAATAAATATTTGTACTTAAAATTAGCATAGCTTACATATCAATAATAGTGCAGTCCTTACTCTTCCAGAGATAAAGAGTTAATTCTTCTTTAGTTTAATAAGTAGGGGTCTAAACAAGGATGAGAATGAAATATTCTAGCTAGCAGATAGTCATTAATACAGATTATAATAGAGAAAGCATGATGATCTTGCAAGTTATGTTCCTAAGATAAAGGGTAGCTTTCTCTTTTTTTTCCCCCTTTGATGTTGGTACTGAAGTCTGCATTCAGGACCTGGGCACTGTCCCTGAACTTTCTCACATGAGGCTAGCACACTACCATTTGAGCCACACTCTACTTCTGGATTTTTGGTGGTTAATAAGAGATAAGAATCTCATAGACTTTCCTGCCTGGGCTGGCTTTGAATCTTGATCCTCTGATCTCAGCCTCCTCAGTAGGTAGGATTACAGGTGTGAGCCACTGGCCCTTAGCCTAGAGGAATACATTCAGTTTGTCTTTTCTGAGGTCAAAATTCAAAGCCCTATTTACTTGAATTCACCCTGAAAAGAAAATGATGATCAGAGCCAGAAAAGAGAAAGAAAAATAAAAGGTATTCTCATTTAACAGTATTGATTATATTAAAATGTTAGTTCTAGGGCTGGAGACATGGCTCAGGTGGTAGAGCACCAACCAATGAGCAAGAAACATCAGATAACCATGTCTGAGTCCTAAACATAAATAAATTAAATTAAATTAAAAAATGTTAGTTCAGACCATCTCTTAGCTTTTAGCAGACCAGACTGCACCACAGAGGCAAGAAAAAAAATCAAGCTATACTCTGAATGTGAAGAATATTTACATTTCCTCAGGACAGATGAATCACAGGGTTTTCAAACCAGGTCCCATCTGCCCCCTGGTCTCCAACCTTTGTCCTTGAAGAAAACCCACTCACCCCATGTCCAATCACTTTGGGCTTGCTTTTCTTCTAAAAGAAAAGAGGGATGCTAGCTGTTCACCTGTGAGTGCTGTCATGCATTCGCCCCATGCTAGTTTGAGTCTAAATGCTAAAAGGACCAAGGGACGTAGCTCAGCTGGTGGAGTGATTGCTTGGCAGGTGCAAAGCCTGGAATTTAAATCTGGATATCTACTTCTATTTTCAAATAGAGAATTTGCTTATTCTATTTTTTCCCTATAAATACTCTCCTCATCAGAATAGCTTCCTTAATGATTCTACTCCTTTAATGATAGCTTCTTTTATTTTTTATAGGGCCATTGGCTTCTGTGCTCTGATTTGCATGTAGATGCATCCACACCTAAAATGATGGCTCTCAATAAGGGCCTCAGAGGAAGAGCCTACTTGCTTTATTTATTCATTTGGGGGCAAATAAGTAGTAAGGTGCTAGAATTTTCTTGGGGAAAACTTACCTCTCCAAACTTGTCTATGTTTTGTACTTTGGGTAAGTTTCCAGAAATTGACATTTCATCCAAGCTAGAAAGAATTTTATTAAGACTTCCTTCACTGGATTGTCTGTTTTTCAATTTCGATCGAAAAATGTCTCCTTGGACCCACAGCGATGCTTGTTTCCTGAGAAAAGAGAGAGAGAGAGAGAGGGACAGAGAGAGAGGGAGAATAAAAAACATGATACCTTTAAAAATAACAAGAAACATTTATAAATCAGATTAAAAAGATTTCAAAGTTTTAGACAATAAAATCTCTTTTCACCAATCTTACATTAAACACAAACATCTTCCCACATTAGTCATTGTATAACCTTATATGGGAAGTAACTATTAAGGTCCTCAGAATAGAGTTCATTTGAAGTCTGTAAGCTATTTTTCAGGTAGCAATTGGATATGCTTGCTCATAAAAAAATGGCTTGACTAAACTTGACTTGAAAACATGGGTGAAAGAACTTGAGTTCCACAGAGACAAAATGTCGGCGGTGTGAAGGTCAGAGCCCTTCAGTGTAAAGGCTGAACACATACTTGTGTGAGCAACATGAAAGACCCTCAACATGGAACTTTAGAAAGCAGAAACTTAGAAACTTTAGTCCTAGTGGTGCAGTGGCTCATACCTATAATCCAAGCTACTCAAGAGGCTGAGATCTAAGAATCCTGGTTTGAAGCCAGTCCAGGCAGATAAATCTTCAAGACTCTTATCTCCAAGTAACAGCAAAAACTCAGGGAAAGCTCAGGGACAATGCCCAGGTCCTAGAGTTCAAGCCTCAGGACTGGCACACAAAAGTTAAATGAATGAATTTATTAATTAAGTAATTTTAAAAAACACAGCACTGTGGCTTCAATGAGATAACAGACTCATCAAGGATATTATACCAAATAAAAAAATAAATTTTCTTTCTTAAAGCATCAGGCAGACAGAATGCTCCACATAACACAGAATTTATAACCTGAGGAGAAAGCAATGAAAATACCTTCCCCGCCCCCACCCCCTTCCTGCCCCCAACTGGTTTATTGGGGTTTCAGAAAGCAATCCTTCTGCCCTTGCAACAAGTTTATTCTCAGATCAGAACATTAGACGGCAGCAACATTTTACATGCACATTTAAGTGTAGCCATCCGTATTTGGGTATCATCTTACAAAAATGCTCATTGTATGTGATACAAAAACGCTTATGAAGCATCATTTGCAAGAGTGAAATACTAAAGGCTTCTTGTGGGAAAACCACATCCGTTGTGAAATATTACACAGCTGCTTAAAAACCTACCTCATACCTACACATACTGGGAAAAAGTGGCTATGAAATGCAGTATAATGAGTGAAAAATACAAGGAACAGAGTATGCAAGGTATGATTCTGTGTGTGTTAAAAAGGAAAAAGAAGGTGGGCTGGCTGGAGATATTGTGCAAGTAGAATAGTGCCTGCCTAACAAACAGGATGCTGAATTCAAACCCAGGACACCAAAAAGGAGACAGATGATAGATAAGAGATAGAAAGGAGTGTTGAGAGATGATTGATAAAGATAAATGATAGGGCTAGGAATGTGGCTTAGTGGTAGAGTTCTCCCCTAGCATGCACAAAGCCCTGGGTTCAATTCCTCAGTTCCATATACACAGAAAAAGCTGGAAGTGTACCATGGTTCAAGTGGTAGAGTGCTAGCCTTGAGCCAAAGAAGCTCAGGGACAGTGCCCAGGCCCTGAGTTCAAGCTCCAAAACTGGCAAAAAAAAGAAACAGAAAAACAAATATAAAAGATAAATGTTTAATGAAGATAGGAAAGAAAGAAAGATAGGATAGGATGGGGGTGGATGGTTACAATATTAACAAAAAGTTTACAGATATTTATAAGAATACACACACCTAGATATTAACTAGTTACTTCTGAGAATGGTGATAAGGGAAAGTTTCATTTCCTACTATTCTGTAAGTGTGTTTATTTTTTTAAAACAACATGTTTGTTCATTTTCTAGGGTGTATTTAAGTTCTGTTAAACTATGTGTTTATTCACTTTTGTAAAAACAAATAAATCAAAGTGATCAAAAAAATAAAATAAAAAATGAAAGCAAGTAAAGATCAAAGTAGAACCAAGCTAGGAAATTTTAAAGTTACAAGAGAGGGTAAACAACACATCTCCACACATTCTGGACAGTATGTTTAAAGTAGAATAATGCAAAAAGGTTTAACAGCATGGGATGGGACTAGAAAATAGTTGGGAGACTTGGGGGGGGAGGTACTGGGGTTTGAATTTAGGGCTTCACATTTGCCAGGCAGGCACTCTACCACTTGAGCTTCTATATCTTTTGGTTCTAGTTATTTTTTTTCTTTTAGCACATCAGTTACATTTTATAATTCCATTATAAACACTTGCTTCAAGTTCTTTTATGAAAAAGGCAAGATAATTCATAAGTAAAATACACAAATATGTATTCATTATAGATGAAAAGCCTTTTGCTAGTGATGGTGTTTAATTATAACACTATTTACACTCCAGTAACTTTTCTTGATGGAAAAAAAAAAATCAAGAAATCATGGAGAGTCTAGTTTTTTGAAATAGGATTTCACTTTTTCCCCAGGCTAGCCTAGACCAAGACCCGCCTGTTCACACTTCCCACCATAGCTGAGAAGACAGGCTACATATACATCCAGCTTTCTGCTCAGGTCGGGGTCTCACAGACTTGTTTTTCCTCCTGATCTCAGCCTTCTGCTGACATCACTGGGATGACAGGTGCAGGAAGTTTCCAGGTTACAGTAAGAAAAGTAAAGCATCAAAATCCAGTGTCATGAGCTCTGTGACCAAGATTCACATAGGACCTAAGGAGAAGGGGTCTCAACTCGGAAAATCAGAAATCCCCTAAGAACCGGGAGAGATATTGCAGTCAATACTAGATCACCTATTTGTAGAAGGTCCCATAAGATCATAATGGAATTGAAAGATCCTAGTGACATTGTAACCACTAGCAACAGCACAGCACAACGTGTCACTCACATTTGTGGTAAACAAAGCTGTTGTGCCATCAGTCAGGTAAAAGTATAGCAAAGAAAATTATGTACAGTACATTAGACTTGATATTCACCTTTATATATATATAAAACTATATATATATATGTTTTATATACACTTAGTTATCTACGATATATAATTATATATGAGGTAGAAAAATGTAGAATATATTGTATATAGTATAATACAATTAATGATATATCGTATTATATATAAATGTGTCATACGTAATGTTATAAAAAATACATGATATACATATACGCATACATTTATCATTTTTGTTTGTTTTTTGCCAGTCCTGGGGCTTGGACTCAGGGCCTGGATATTGTCCCTGAACTTTTTTTGCTCAAAGCTAGCAAGCACTCTACCTTGAGCCACAGTGCCACTTCTGGCTTTTTCTGTGTATGTGGTACTGAGTAATCAAGCCCAGGACTTCATGCATGCTAGGCTAGCACTCTACCACTAAGCCACATTCCCAGTCCTCTAGCATTGTTTTAGAGTGCCTTCCATCTACTTTTTTTTTTTTAATGTCTAAGCTGGGCACCAGTGGCTCATGCCTGTAATCCTGGCTACTCAGGACCCTGAGATTTAGAAAGTCATAGTTTGAAGCCCATCCCAGCAGGAAAGTCTACAAATACTCCATCTAGCAAAAAGCTTGGCTCATGGCATGGATGAAGTGGAAGCATACCAGATGAGCAAGCAAGCCAAGTAAATGCAAAGCTGTGAGTTCCAATCCTGGAATCCACCAGAAGAAGAAGAAAAAATACTGTAAAACACTATGCCACGTTAACTGGCAGCAGCCTCATCCATCTACGTTTCCTATGTCTCTTAACCTCAACAAGAGACGATGTTAGTTGATCATCTATGTTATCTCAGTTTCTAGATAACTCTATATCACTTTCCCAGGGTGATGGAACTGCCTGGAACACATGTCTCCCCATAGATGCCTGTCCTTAAGCAAAACACGAATGTTTCTAGAAAGATAAGCAGGACATACCCGGCAAAGAAGATCCCCTCAAGCAAAGCAAACAGTGCACACAGGCTGGGAAAAGAGTGATTTCAAAGAACACAGCATGTTCAGGGAACAAGACTGTTTCCTTTGGCTTAAAGCAGAGGCCTTCAGAAAAGTGGGTGTGCGCCAACTTATGTTTACGACAGGCCCTGCCCGCCAGGAGATGGGATTTAAATGTGCTGCCTGGAATCAAGAGAAGAGGCTGTGAGATCTTCAGACATAAAAATCTCCGAGTAGGGACAGAGGCAGAGAAGACGGGACCAAGAGGCTAAGTGATTAAAGGGAAAAAAATCCAATTCCAAAATAAGTAATACATTGGGAAATCGGCTACTGTTGCCAACATTAAGAGGAAATTTGCCAAGTGAAGGCTTTCCTTTGCTTGGTTTTAACAGATTCAATCTATCCCATCTCTGGGAAGACTTGATTTGAACCTGAATATTAACAACGAAGAAGGTGTCAGAGCCGATGTGAGTGTTGCTAAGGAATGCAGAAAGCAAGCCAGCCCTCCTTCAGACAAAAGCACCCTTCACATAAATACCTTTTTATTGATACTGAAAGCCATAATAGCTTTTATTGTGGTGTCTGTTACTCCTTAAAAACCCCATCTCAAACAAAAGCGGTAAAACATGTATTTTTTTAAGTATTTAGCATTTAAAACTCTCATCTTAGGAAGCTTAACACATTCACTGAAAATAAATCCTCTGATAATGTGATGTGTTTTCTAAGATGTGTTTTCTGCTATCAGAACAAGGGCTTTGAAATAACAGGAAGCAGTTCCTCTCGATTTGAACAGGGTTTTGCTGAGACGAGGCCAGGGTTGGGGATAGGGCTCCTGATCATATTCTAGAATCAGGATTGGTTAGGTTGGAGCTAGCCAAGTACCAGGTGTGCGAAATGAACTAAATCTCCCTGTCTCTGCATGGAACAAACTGGTAGTTGGTTTTCACAGAGAGAATTCGAATTTCCTTGTAAATGTGTGTTCATAGTACTGCAATGGAACGCAAGTCAGTTATAAATACTTCTGGGTTTGAATTCCAACACCATAGAACTGTGTGTGTGTGTGTGTGTGTGTGTGTGTGTGTGTGTGTGTAATGCACATACGCACCAGTCCTAAGACTTGAACTCAGGGTCTGTGTGCTTTCACTTGGCTTTTTCACTCAAAGCTGGTGCTCTACCACTTGAGCCACAGCTCCACTTCCAGCTTATTTTTCTTTTTTTGGGGGGGGGGT
>NW_012267355.1:3633398-3639347 GCF_000151885.1 Dipodomys ordii
ACCACTTCCAGCTTTTTTCTTATGTGGTGCTAAGGAATCGAACCCAGGTCCTCATGCATGCAAGGCAAGCGCTCTCTACCACTGAGCCAACTTCCCAGCCCCCCAGCTTATTTTTCTTAATTTTATTTTTATTGTTATTATAAAGGTGATATACAGGGGGTTATGGGCTACATAAGTCAGGTAAAGAGGTCATTTATTTTTATTTTTTTCTTTGCTAGTCCCGGGGTTGGAAATCAGGGTCTGGGCACTGCTCCGAGCTTCTTTTTGCTCAAGGCTAGCGCTCTACTACTTGAGCCACAGCACCACTCCAGCTTTTGCTGTTTATGTGCTACTGAGGAATCGAACCCAGGGCTTCAAGCATATTTGGCAAGCACTCTGCCCCTAAGCCACATTCCCAGCCCGAGAGGACATTTCTTTTTGGACAATGTTACCCCTTCCCTTATGCTCTCCTAGTTTTTCCCGCCTGTCCCCACCCACACATTGTATGGTTCACTTTTAACATCATGTCTACAACAAAGAAAACACCTCTTGCTTCCGTTTCCTTTAGTTCATTTCGATAAATATTATTGCATATGATCATAGGCATGGCGCCTTTGTATTCCTCCCCTGAGGGTATCCTACTTTGGTCTCACTGTGTGTGAATGCCTAGATACACCCAGCTTTGGGCTGGTTAATTGAAAATAAGAATAGCAAGCATAAGCAGGGCACTGGTGGCTCACGCCTGTAATCCTAGCTACTCAGGAGGCTGAGATCTGAGGATTGCGACTCAAAGCCAGCCCGAGCAGGAAAGACTGTGAGACTCTTATCTCCAATTAACCACCAGACAACTGGAAGCGGCGCTGTGGCTCAAGCAATAGAGCACTAGCCTTGAGCTGAAGAGCTGAGGGACAGCGCCCAGGCCCAGAGTTCAAACCCCATGACCGACGACAAAAAATAAATAAGAGAATGCCAAGTTTGATTCTGCTTGGGATGGCTTTGAATTGTGCTCCTCCAATCTTAGCCTCCTCAGAAGTCTTGGTACCACTGCAGCTGCTTGAGGCCGACTGATTCTCTTGCATTTCCTTAAGTCCAGGCCATCGCTATTTTTACAGCACCCTAACTCTTTACCACTGCTTCCACACTGGATGTATTTTTCCTGGGATGATCCAACCCTCACCCCAATGTCCATGCAAAACAACCATTTGGATTATTCTGTATAGAGAAACCCAAACCACATTCCAGCTCAACCTAGGCCTCCTTGAGTTATATCTAGAGTATCATTCTACAACGTACAGATTCTGGCTGTATATATCTTAAGAGGACATTGGAAACAAAACACTACTACATTGGGCCCTACCCCTCAGGACCTTGGTGAGCTGCAAGGCCCCATAAGAACCTATCAGTCCCTTTATGATGAGTCAAAGTGACAGGTAACAGGTCTATATTTAACTCAGAAAGCAGCAAGGTGCCACACAGCGGCAAACAGACCAAATGACAAACCCATCCTGACCCCATCTTTAGACTTCTTATAGGTTGTCTCTGAGAAGCAATGACTTGATAACAAAAGAGACATATTTGTACCACACTTTAAGAATCTTGAAGCCAGGAGCCAGTGGCTCATGCCTGTAATCCTTAGCTACTCAGGAGGCTGAGATCTGGGGATCGTAGTTCAAAGCCAGCCCACGGAGGAAAATCCATGAGACTCTTATCTCCAATTAACCACTAGAAAACCAGAAGTGGCACTGTGGTTCAAGTGGTAGAACACTAGCCTTGAGTTGAAGAGCTGAGGGACAGTGCCCAGGCCCAGAGTTCAAGCCCCATGACCAACCAAACAAGCAAACAAAAAAGAATCTTGAGGATGTCAGGTAGAAGACACATTTTGGTTTCAGAGTGATATTTTTAGCTTAGAAATTTCAAAGGAAAAGGAAAATACTGGATAGTTGCTTTTGCAAACAGGAAGCTTTTTAAAAGAAAATTTTGATCCTAGAAAAAAAATTAAATATAAAACATCTGACAGTAACCAAGGAGAGGTTCAGACTGCAAATATATAAATTCATTACCAACTTACAAGAATGATAGCAACCTCTCTTACTGGAGGTTAAGATACAGAAGTTGAACACCTGGTCATATTTCTCACCTTCAAGGATGAACGGGATATGATAAACTAGCTTTTCTATAGTCACAGATGACTTTAAAAAAAAAAAAAAGCTCTGATTGGCTTTTCACCTCAGAAACAAAGCGTACAAATCCCTTTCACTTGTTCAGTCATTAGGGACTGCGGAGCCCTAACAGAAAACTTTTTTTAACTTTCTCATTTCTTTCTTAATGAGTATGTTACTTATTCATGCTTTTGCGTCATCGTTGACTCTCCGTCGCTCATATCATCAGTCTTCAAGGCTTGCAGCATCTCAGTACTCATCTCTGCCTCTTCAGCCCATCGTCTAGCCCCTCTGTACATCCCTGTCTCCCTGACCGATTGCAGTCTCCTTTTTAGCCTCTCTGACTCCCATATCTCCATCTATCTGATTCAGCTCACATAGGCTGGCAATCCAGCCTTCCTTAAATAATACTTAGATCACACGACTCTACCACGTCAAATACTTCAAATTAGAAAGTCTGATGAATAAGAAAGTTCAGAATATAGCCACGCACATCATTAAGATCTGTACTTCTGAGCCGGGCACTGGTGACTCACACCTATAATCCTAGCTACTCAGGAGACTGAGATCTGAGAATCAAGGTTCAAAGCTAGAAAATGTCTGTGAGAGTCTTATCTCCAATTAACCACCAAAAAGCTGGAAGTGGAGCTGTGGCTCAAGTGGTAGAGTGTAAACCTTGAGCAGGAAAAGCTCAAGGCCAGCACCCAAGCCCTGAGTTCAATCCCTCTGACCGGCATAAAATTAATTAATTAACTAATTAATTAAGATCTGCACATCCCACTGAATGTATTTACTGTTTCTACAAAAGTGTATTCATTTCTTACGGCCACTTTAAAAAAAAATCATACACACACAGTGATTTAAAAGAATACCAGCTCATGTTCTGGTTCTGGAGTTTGGATGTCTGTGAGCGGTTTCACTGCGCCAAAAGCCAGGTGTAGGCAGGGTTGGTTCCTTTTGGAAGCTCTGCGGGAACAATCTCTTCCCTTGCTTTTATCCACTCTTCCTGTTTGCCATACTCCATGGCTTCTTGACCATTGCCCCCACCTTCAAAGTGCATGGGCCCCCCTTACTCCATTGCTTCTCCCCAATCAACTCCACCTGTACCCTTCTTTTCTAAGGACTTTGACCTTGTTCTGGGCCCATGAAATAATGCCAGACAATGTCCCCATATCAAGGACAACCACTTCTGCAAAGTTTCCATTTCTGGATAAACTATGTGAGCACGCACACATTTGGGAGACATTATGCAGCTACTACAGCAGGCCTCACATTGAACATTACAACCCTAGAAGGATCACCAATAGAAGGCCTCTCACAGGAAGAAGAAGTCAACGTACTTCACCCCATTGTCATCACTAAAGCAAACTTAAAATCCTATGCACTCCATATAAAACCAAGTTGGAAAGACCGGATAACGAGATATATCCAACTAATTAGGAGCTTTGAGCCTCAATTAACAAACATGAGGAGGAGTTTGTTTTTGGTGTGTTTTTTGTTTTGTTTTGTTTTTGTTTTATCTGAGACCAAGACTTGAACTTGGTATCTGATACTTTTTGCTCTACTATCTGAGACATGCTCCAATCCCACCTTGGTTTTCTTTTTGCTGTCAATATCTCAGTCTTGGACTAAAAAAAAAGACTGAAAGAAACAAGAAAAGATGGGGCACATATTACAAATATCAGGAATGAAGCCAAGGATATATGTTGAACAATCCTCCTCTAAAACATATTTTATTCCAAATCCCAAATGCTCCAAAACCTGCAACTTTTTGAGTAGTGTCATTGATCTTAAAAAGTATCAGATACCAAGCATTTTCCCTTTTAGACTTTCAGATTAGAAGTGCTAAGTCAATACACATAATACATATATTCCAAACTCTGAAAAGCTCTGAGATCCGAAACACTGGAGAATTCTAAAGAATGAATACCAGCTTATCAGTTCTAGCTGGGTACAGCAATACCTACCTATAATCCCCAGCACACCAGAGGCTGAGGGAGGATTATGAGTGCAAGACTAGCCTAGACTACATAGTGATTTCCTGGCCAGCTCTGGAGTGAGTGGACAGTGGACCTTAAACACAAAATTTTAGTTGGGGAGGGGCTTGGAAGGTGGCTCAGTGGTAGAGCACTTGCCTTGCATGCCTGAGGCCCTGGGTTCGATTCCTCAGCACCACATAAGCAAAAAGAAAAAAGCCGGAAGTGGTGCTGTGGCTCAAGTGGTAGAGTGCTAGCCTTGAGCTGAAGAGCTCAGGGACAGCACCCAGGCCCAGAGTTCAGGCCCCACGACCCGACCCAAAAAAAAAAAAAAATTTTTTTTAGTTGGGGAAAACCAAGCATAAGAGATCCACCGTCCAACATGGTGACTAGAGTTAATTACAATCTACTGTGTACTTGAAAACTGCTACTAGGGTAGATTTCAAGTGTGCTCACTGCAAGTAGATGATTTAAGTATAAAGAGGCAATGCATATGTAAATATGTAAATTATCCTCATTTAGCCCTTCCATAATACATACATATTTCAAAACACCATGTTGTATACCATAAATACATATAAACTCTTTGCTTGTCAATTTAAAAACCTAGTCAAAAGCGGGGGTGGGGGGGAGTCATCAGCAAACTTTTTTAAAATTATATTTATGTGATTTGCACTCTTCTTCAATTGCTCCTCTTTAATGAGCCCCCTTAGCATCACCTATTTAAAATTGCCTCTCCTCCGCCCTCTATTCTTCTTCCCTGGTTTATTCTGCATAGCATATGTCATCAGCAGAGAAGCGACATCATTGATGTATTTGTCTGCTGACATTTCTCCCCCACCCCAATGCATTAGTGTGATGGGGGAAAAAATTTCTCTTTTGCTGCACCATCCCAGTGGCTCTGCCTGATGGCTTGTGACAAATGCTTGTAGAAGAAATGGAGGGGAAGAAGAGAGGAATCCGGACCACCTGTGACATGATCAGAGGTCTTTGGGGAGTCACATGACCAGAAAAATGGAAGGTCACTGGAGGAATTGTGAACGCTGCAGAGGATTCAAACAGCAAACTCAACTACATAGAAATGCTACAGCTCCAATCTGGAAGGTCTGGGCCCTCGGTCATAGCACTATTGGAAGATGCCGGACCCCTTAAGAGATGGAACTTAAGGGATGGGGTTAAGTTATTACAGTGACTTGCAGGGGATATTGGGATTCTGGCTCTCCTTCTATCTCCTTTGGCTTCTGAGCCACCAGCTTTGCTCCACCACACACTCCCCACAATGACAAATTGCTTCAACACCAGCCCAAAGGCAACAGTGACCTCTGAAGCAAGAAGCCCCGGCTCAGCTGCATTCTTTGGAAGGTGATCATCTTCAGTATTCATTACAGCAAGCTGATAAGATAGAAAAATAACTATTCCAAAGTTAGTTGTATAGGAAGGTGATCATCTTCAGTATTCATTACAGCAAGCTGATAAGATAGAAAAATAACTATTCCAAAGTTAGTTGTATAGGAATGCCTATCAAAGTAGTCACTCCTGTGCTTTAATGGGCAAACTATAGCATGGCTTTCTTTTTTTGGGGGGGGGGAGGGGTCCGGGCGTGGGGCCTGAACTCTGGACCTGGGCACTGTCCCTCAGCTCTTCAGCTCAAGGCTAGCTCTCTACCACGTGAGCCACAGCACCACTTCCGGCTTTTTTCTTTTTGCTTATGTGGTGCTGAGGAATCGAACCCAGGGCCTCATGCATGCAAGGCAAGCGCTTTACCACTGAGCCGCCTTCCCAGCCCCTAGGATGCCTGTTTTTTGCTGCCATGGAACTATTAATTTCCACACCCT